>NC_138372.1:43931925-44152563 GCF_054177405.1 Leptonychotes weddellii
AGAGAGAGAGAGAGAATGAGCATGAGCCTAGACCAAGACTCGAGTATTCTGAATCCAAACCCTAAGTTCATTAGACATCACCATGCTGTCTCTGAAAGCAATGACTTGTGAAAGGGAAAAGCCAAGTCCTGATCATTGGTCATTCCAAAGATGTGTAACATGGGAAGTGCAGAGGACCCATATGCTTCCGTCTCTGAGGAAACACCAACCTGGCCTCTGCCTACCTCCCAGAGCCTTTTTTCTGTTGGTCTACAGACTTTAGTTTTTCTTTCCCAACTTCTGAAAACAAACAAAACAACCACACTTTTCTCTGCCTGTGACCCTTAAGGGATTTATGTTGACAGGAAGGGAAGTAAACTGTAGTGACAAGAAGGGGTTGCTCTCTCCAGCTCTGCCCTCGAAAGAAGAGCTCAACCAATAACAGAAAAACCCTCCAGATTCATATTCTCTCTCTCTCTCTCTCTGTATCTCTCTCTGTGTCTCTCATTATCTCATCTCTGGATTCCTTCCTAAGAGCCAACACTTCAGGCCTGCCCTTTCTACATGATTTTAGGGTGCAAACAAATTCTGCCTATCATTTCTGCTAAAAAATGCATTTATTCCATATTCCATTTCCTCTGTGATATACTTTCTGCTCACTGTGGTTATAGAAATGAGAGACAAAGAATCCCAGATCAGAAGAGCTTGAACTAATATAACACTGTATGTTAACTATACTGCAATTAAAATAAAAACTTAATAAATAAAATAAATTCCCTGAAGAAAAAAAAAGAGCTTTTATAGCGACTCAGTCCAGGGTCTCCTGGGTGGCTCAGTTGGTTAAGCATCCGACTCTTGATTTCACCTCGGGTTATGATCTCAGGGTCATAAGATGGATCCCAGCACTGAGCCCCATATCGGACTCTGCACTGGGCATGGAGCCTACTTAAGATTCTCTCTCTCCCTCTCCCTCTGCACGCCCCCTCCTCCCGCATGTGCTCTCTCTCTGTAATAAAAATAAGTAAATCAGTAAATCAGTAAGTAAATAAATAAATAAAATAAAATTGCCACTCTTCCAACTGCAGCATCTTTTGTAGCTCTTGTATCTGTAGCATCTAGTATAACCATTGTGGCCAATTCACTGACAACTTCATGCCTGACCCACAGTAGACACTAATTTTTAGTTAATTTTCCAAATGCTTGGTCTCCTCTTTACCATCTCGGGTAAAAACTGGAAAACAAAATGAGAACAGCCATCCATGTACAGCTGAACAAATGACTAAAAAAGTAGAAAATACGATTAAGTCAATAATAATTACCAAGTCAGTCAAGGTCTAGTGAGATAAATAGAACCCAGGCCAAGTAATTTAAGGGAGGAAATTGAATATGAGAAACTCATTTCAAGTGTCTTGGGACAGCTAAAGGTGCAAACAGGGGATGGAGAAGTAACCCAGGAATTAGCAGGAACCCACTGTTACCCTGAAGGATGGCAGGACAAAGGAAAGAAGTAGTGTTAACAGAGCTAAGACGCAGAGCCATCTAGAAGGAAGGGTAGCCAAGGGAAGGGGGAGCCACCAAGAATTCACATCCACCCTGTCCATGCTGCCTGAGCAAGCAGCAAGGCGTAGAGAAATCCCTTGTCTTCTGTCTTCCTCCCACCCCTAACCTCTGTCTGTTGCCTTGCACTGGCCAATCCTAACAGAGGGACAAAGAGCCAGAATGTGTGAGGAATGGGAAGTGTAGTTTGCGGGGTTTACTTGCTACAATACAAAAAAGATCATAGGAAGTGGTGAATGGGTCTGAGATCAAACAAACGAACAAACAAAATGACAGAAACATATCTATAATTTCACTTTAAAGGGAGAGCCATGGTTGACATTCCAGCATATTTACTTTTCATTACCTCCTTATATTTTTCATTTGCATAATTGAGATCATACAGGTTTTGCAAGTTGATGTCCTTCTGTTTCCACTCCGTATTATTTCTTATGTATTTTGCCCCATCATTCAAAATTTTATAAACTTGATTTTTATGGATGCATAATACTGCATTTTTATGGCTTTACTATAATATATGCCATTTCTTTATTGTTTTGATATTGAAAATTAAAAATGTAACCATCAAAGCAATTTTTAAAAGAAGAACAAGGTTGGAGGACTTCAGCAAATTTCAAGACTCATTATAAAGTGATGATAATTAAGGCAGTGCGCTAGTGGTGCTAAGTTAGGAAAATAGACCAACTGAAACAGAATATAGAGTCCAGAGATAGATCCCCACATATAAGGTCATTTGATTTATAACCCTGAAATTCAGTAGGAAAAGACAAATTTTTCCATAAATGGTGCAGGGCAAATTGAATATCCATGTGGAAAAAAATGAACCTTCTTCTCTACCTCACAGCATGCACAAAAACCAATTCAAAGTGCATTAAAAACCTAATGTGAGGACTAAAACAATCAAGCTTCTAACAAAATATATTGAAGAATATCTTCCTGACTTTGATATATGAAAGATATATTAAATAGGACACAACAAGAACTCAGCTTAAAAGAAAAAAATAATAAAATGGATTATATTAATGTTAAGAATTTCTGTTCATCAAAAAGTGATCAGGCAAGCCACAGACTAGAAGGCATTATGTATAATACACACATCTGAATATAATTCATACCTATAATATGTGAAGAACTGCTTCTAAAAATCAATAAGAAAAATACAAACAACCTGATTTTTTCAGAGGCAGAAATACTTGAATGAGTACCGCACAAAAGAGGCTGCTCAAATGACCAAACACACGAAAAAGTGTTTGATTTCATTAGCTATAGGGGAAATTCAAGATAAGCCACAATATCACTATAAACTCACCAGAACAGCAAAAATTCATCAGACTAGCTATAGCAAGTGTTATCAAGGATGTGGGGCAACTAGAACTTTCATACATGAGTGGTGTCATTGTAAACTAGTTAAAGCACTTTGGAAGACTATTTTTCAGCATAAATTAAAACAGTGAAGCAGGAATTTACTGGTATTTACTTAAGAGAAATGATGGTATATATCCACTAAAGACATGTAAGAAAATATTTATAAAAACTATTCGTAACAGTCCCAAACTGGAAACAACACAAATGTCCATCCATACGAGAATGGATTGGTAAATTGTGAAAAATGTCCACAGTAGAATAGGACACAGTAATAAGAATGACCAAACTATTGATGTACACATACCAAAAAATGGATGAACTTTACAAACATTAAGCATAATGAAAAGTGGTCACAAAATACAATTACTATATGGTTCTATTTATATAAAGTTATTGAACAGGCAAAATGATGTTGATGGAAATTGGATAGTAATTACCTCTGCATATGGGTTATTTTTTTTTTAAAGATTTTTATTTATTTATTTATTTGACAGAGAGAGAGACAGCGAGATAGGGAACACAAACAGGGGGAGAGGGAAAGGGAGAAGCAGGCTTCCCATGGAGCAGGGAGCCCAACGTGGGGCTCGATCCCAGGACCCTGGGATCATGACCTGAGCTGAAGGCAGACGCTTAACAACGGAGCCACCCAAGTGCCCCTGCATATGGGTTATTGACAAGAAAGAGGCAAGCAGGAAACGGCTGGGGTATTGGAAATGTCTGTAGTTTGATCTGAGCAACAGTTACATGGGTCAACATACATATGAAAAAATTCATTGAACTAAACACTTAAGATGTGTGCACCTTTACTGTGAATACATTGTACCTTTAAAAAGTATCAAAATATTCCCTAGGATAAGTAATATGACAACGCACATCTTTGTGCACAGATCTTAACCCACATAAACTGTCTGCATAGATTGGAGAGGCCATGTGGTATGCTAATTCTGAAGTCAGACTGCCTCAGTTTAAATTCCAGCTCTGTACATTACTAGAGTTGACATGCCAGGTGTGAGCATGGCATGTCAAATCTACTTTTCTTACTTCTATCCTCATCAAAAATGGAAATAATAGTATCTACTTCAAGGGGTTTAGTGAGATGTAACTGTCCTAATACATGTAAATTGCTTAAAATATTGCCTGTATATGGTTAAGTATTTGGTTGCTGTATTAGGGTTGTCCAGAGAAACCAAACCATAGAAGATGGATTAATTGATTGACTGATTGATTGATTTTAAGGAATTGGCTCATGCAGTTGTGGTGGCTGACAAGCCCTAAGATCTGCAGTCCGCAAGTTTGAGCCCCAGAAGAGCCAATGGGATAGTTTCTGCCCAAACACTAGGAGGCTCTAGACCCAGGAAAAACAGATGTTTCAGTTCAAGTCCAACGGCAGGAGGAAAAAATGATGCCCCAACTCAAAGGCAGTTATGCAGGAAAAGCTTTCTGTAATTCAGGGGAAGGTCAGCTTTTTGTTCTATTCAGGCCTTCAACTGATTGGATGAGGCCCACCCACATGAGCGAGGAAAATCTGCTTTCCTCCATCTGTGAATTTAAATGGTAATCTCATCTAAAAACATCCTCACAGAAATACCCAGAGCAGTGTTTGATCAAATATCTGAGCACCTGATGGCCCAATCAGGTTGACACATAAAATTAACTACCACAGTTGCATTAGCTATTATTACTAGTGATATTCCTGGATTAAAGAATATTGACATTTTGAAAGTTCTTACATATAGGTCACAAAATTTCTTTCAAATGGTTTGTACCAGTTTACATTTGAATCCGGTCTGAGAGAGGACCTGGCAGGTGATTTAATGAAGCCAGCTATGTTCAGGTATTACCGAATATTAATGGGAAAGGACAAATCATTGGGTTTGGCAACAAGCACCAAGACTTGCAGCTTTAAGGGAAGCACAGAACGACCCTGAAGAAAGCTGAGTGTCGTGACTTAAAACTCAACTGCTTTGTAAGCTCCTCATTTTACAGATTCCCTCTTGAAATTGCTGTCACCACTCCGGTGTTTGTCCTTCTTTCTGAATCCCGCTCCTTGCTCTGCTTCCCCGATCCCTCTCCAACTTTGGCTACTACTAGCTGTCCATCCTCTTATCTGGCCCTGGCACTCTTAGTATTTCCACAACGCCTGTCAAGCAACTTTCTTAGATGGTGGGAGAGGGGATTCCAGACAGAGCAACGAGCACAAGCAAAGACACAGAGAACATACGCCCACCCCTGGGCCCAGCAATTCCAGTGCCAGGTATTTCCCTAAGAGAAATGAAGGCATATACGTGTAGTAATGGTAAGAGGGTTGGTGGCCCTGAAATTCAGGGTGCATGGGATGGAGAGTCATCTCTCACCTGTCCCACCACTTCGTCACTCGCCAAATTCCGGGGTCTTGCTCTGCTTTCTTTTGTTTCTGAGCCTTTGCACATGCTCTTCCTTCTGCTGGTACCACCATCTTCAACTGTTATCAGTGGACTGGCTCCTACTGTCAGTAGGACTCATCTTGAGGACTACCCTGTCCATATTCCCTTAAATGAGGATGACTGAGAGAAAAATACATCCTGAGTGTGACTCTTCAAACTGCAAATCCTAATCAAAGATTTTGGATGATTCCTCATTGTCTTTAGACTTCAAAATCTGGCCCCAAACACTCTGCCACACCAGCTTCACCTCTCAACACTTCCTCTTCATGCTCCAAGCTCCAAGTACACTAGACGTCCTTCAGACCCTTGAACTTGACACCCACTGTTGCCTCTGGGCCTTTGCACATGTGTTCATTCCACCAGAAACACTCCTCTCTCTGCCGCTCACTCCTGTAGATTGAGTGAATAGGGCTTCTGTCCACTGCCAAGTCTCTGAAATGTCACTTTCTCAGGGGAATATTCTATTGGCCCTAGACCGGATTAGCTCCTTCCCCAGCCAGTATACTCCTAAGGCCTCCTGACCTCTCCTTAATGTAATACTCATTATGCTTTATGGGTTATTTACTTTATTCATCTGTTTCTCACTAGACTAGAAGGCCCATAAAGGTAAAAATGGTGTTCATTTTGTTTATCCTTCACTTCCAAAACCAAGTACACTGTCTCTAGCGCTTTTATCTACATTATTTACACGGTAGGAAATTGGTAAGTGTTTGCTAAGTAGGTGAATGGTGTGGGTGTGAGCGCCCGTGCATGTGAGTGTGCACGTGCACACCTAGGCACCTTGAGAGATTGTAAATCAGATGTGCTGGCTCGTCTGCATTTACCCTCTCCCTCAGATCCCGTTTTCTGCCCTTCTCCGCCTTGCTCTATGTTTCTGGAGGCCCACTCTGGGAGGTTATGTCACATTTGCAATCTGGCTTCCAGTTGGATTCAGCCAACGAGAAGCACCGATGGAAACTTAGAAAACTGGGGGCATTTCTTCCCTGGTCCTTGCTTTGGTGCCTTTTCTCTGGCAGCAGCTATGACCCCCTATGACTGCAGCTCCTGGTGAGAGCTGCTTCTCCAGGGCTCCTGTTCTTACCAGACTCTAATACACTACTTCTTCCTTTTACCCCTTTGGCCCTAGGGGAGAGAAGAGCTTCTCACTTACTATTCTTGGGGGCCCCAAATCCCCTGTTTGCTCCCTTTGCTCTGCCCACATTCTGTAAGTAGTCCTTTCATCACGATCTCGTCATTGAAAGCATCTGAATGAGTCCTGGTCCCTGCAGGGACCCTGACAATGCACTTGACCAGTACAGATCCTTTTTCTTCCCTCTCCCAGCTGCCAGTCCTAGTTTGTAGGGGGTCCCCTCAGTTGCCTAGCACTCACCACTGAGCTTACTGATCTCTCTCCCCCAGTGGATGGCTAGTGCCTTGAAAGCAGAGAAAACCTCTTCTTCATCTCTGCATTCCCAGGGTCTAAGACAGCGCCTGATCTGTACTAAATACTTACTAATTAATTGTTGGTCCTGCCTCATCTCTAAAATGAAGAAATGGGGTTGAACTGTTTCCAAAATCACTTTTAAGTCTTCCTAAGCAAATGAGGTAAAGGAAATGTTTTTAGATTTCCCCTCCTGGAGGAGTTGCCCAGGAAGATGCAAACAGCCTTGCCTTTTCTGGGAGATGTAAAAGCTGTCTCCGGAGGGGGCTGGGGGGGGGGATGCTTTAAGAAGCCGATACTGAGCAATTTATGTTGGAGAAAAGACTTACCACAAAATATCACAGTTCAGATCAGATTTAATAGACCAATAAATGGCTGCTTAACAAGGACATTTGGTTACTGTTACATTAAGTTTCCTAAGGGACTTTGTTCTGTTCTACGAAAAGGCTGTAAAGGGCTATAAGGCACAGGCCTTCCAAATTTGATTTTTTTTAAATCAGTCCTTTTTGGAAATTGTTCTTCTTAAGTGACAGTATGAAAACAAGTCTCAAACGTTTTCTTTTCCAGGCGCTTCCTTCATGTATTTTGGAGAAAGCTTGGCCTGACTTACAAGGAAACCCCTTAATTGTCCCTTAAAAGTAGAATTGCGTCATTGTGGATAAGACATGGGGTTCAAATAGCTCCCTGGGGGCTGGACTCTTGGAAACTCAGCAGGATTTTAATTGTAAGCAGACAATTTGTTTTGGATTGTATGCAGAGCATGAAAATATGACTGCTATAGGATCTAACAACGTATAAGAGGATTAAAGTCTAGTATTTCTCCGCTGCTTTACTTCTTGATCCTAGGCATCTTTGCAATGGTGATGAACTCACCATCTAAGGTTAGTCAGTGTCCTTTTGAAAATCTGAAATGTGTTAATTATTAGCTCCTAGTGCCTTGGGAAGCAAGCTCAGTCTCGTTCGCTCCTGTATCACCAGGACCTGACAATATTGCCTAAATCACCTGTGCTTGATACATATACTACATTTCATTGATTCTCAGGTGCACATCTTTTCACAGTTTAACAGCTCCAAAATCTGAATGTCTCTTATAAGCAATTGCGTGTCAGAGATTAATCAGCTTTTCCTTTCTCAGGGGTACGTAAAATTGTGATGCCTACCATGATTGATGGTATCTTAGATCCAGTGAAATGTGGAATGCTGAGCACCTGTGGTGAGCCAGATTCTATGTCAAGTCCTCTAATGTATCATTCATGATACCATATGATAATAACTCTTTCAGGTAGGTATTAGTATCTCCACTTGACAGATAAGGCTCAGAGTAGTGCAGTCAATTGCCTGGACTCATAATTCCTGCTTGGGAAAAATAGAGTTGGCCTCAAACCCAAATCTGATTCCAAAGCCCATAATCTTCCCATAGTACTGTGCTGTCCCAGTGGAGACTTCAGATAAACATATTTTAGAAACGAGAAGTTAAACTCTGTGATGCTTCATTGCGGTTTTAACTTTCCCTATCCTGGTTGTCTTTGATTCAAGCAATGAATGCCATCCCAAAAAGCTCTCAAGAGTGATCTGTACATATGAATTTGTTTGTATTCTTGGTGACAGAGTGGCAGAAACCCATTCAAATTAAGCCATGTGGAACTGACTGGAAGCATCCATGGATAGCTCACAGCTCCAAGGCGAGGCAAGGGTTGGATATAGTTGGGGTTCATGAACCGTTGGCCTCAGAGACTCCAGTGATGATAGGACACTATCTTGTCCCTGCTTCTCTCTGAGTACAGCTTCATTTTTCTCCTTCACTGGAGGCCTAATTCTCTACAAAGCAAAACCAGCCCCAGTGCTACATCTTAGAATGTCAGGTATATAAGATAGGTTGATGCGACCTTTTCTAACCCAGACCTTAAAATCCCAG
Source organism: Leptonychotes weddellii (assembly GCF_054177405.1). Classification (NCBI taxonomy): domain Eukaryota; kingdom Metazoa; phylum Chordata; class Mammalia; order Carnivora; family Phocidae; genus Leptonychotes; species Leptonychotes weddellii. Next base: position 43,940,585 of record NC_138372.1, read on the forward strand.
AGAATGGACTGACTGGTTCAAGTATCCACCCTGCTCCCTACTAAGCTGGGGTCTCAGGTGGAGTCACACAGAATGAACCTGGCAGGCCCCACGGTGACCACGAGACAGGACCTGGAGGACCCAGGGGGCAAGTCCCAGAAAACAGTAGTGGTAGGCAAAACATCCCTAAATGTCTGTTCTACAAAGCTACTAGAGGTGTGCAAAAATCATACTAATAGAATACCAGAGAAGAAGGACAAAGTATTTGCTACTGGGGAGATTGGTAAGAAGTGGAATCCAAGATGGACCTTGAAGGATGGCTATGGGCGGGGGGACACTTTCCAGGTGGGGAAGCAGCATGACAAATACCTGGTCTCTCTGGGAGCAGTCCGTATAATAACACGAATGCATAACTGTAAATTAAAATTAGCGTCATGGGAGAAAATACATATGAAGATATGATCAAAGAGACTTGATCTTGAGGAATGAGGGACAGCTTCCTTGAAAACGTGATATTCGAGCTGTGAGCAAAAGGATGAGGAGGAGGACAAAGTGGAGACCAGCGATGCTGGAGGGAACAACTTCAGGCAGAAGAAAAACATATGCACAAGATCCTGTAGTGGGAGGACCCTGGCAAGTTTGTGGGACTAGATGGACCAGCTGCTCCTGATCTTTTTCTGGGTCTCAGCTGAAACCCTCAAGAGCCCTCGATGCTACCCTAATCAGATCACATAGATGCTTAAAACCCTTCAGGTACTCCCTAGCACCTGGAGCAGCACTTCCCAGCCACATCAGGACACAAATGGCTTACGGGGTGCTTGAGATACTGATCCCTCCTCTTCTGGACCAAGCATCTTCCTCCGTCTACTGCAGTGTGCCATACAAAACCAAAACTACAGTAATTTCCTATGTGTGCCACAAAGAGACAAAAGATGGAAAGCACTGAAGAGAATAAAATGAAAATATCTAGCTTACAACTCAGGTCTCTTCCCTAATTTCCCTGCTGGACACGTCCATCACCATCTTCCAATTCACCCCCCAGATAAAAGGGCAGCATACTAGGCTCAGCGGTGAGCTAGGACAATGGAATTCGCTTGCACCCTCTTTACTTGCTTTCAGACTAGAATTTTTAGGGACCTCCATGAAACTGATTCCTTATGATATGGGCCTTTCTCTGCACCCTCTTCTTTATGCACGTGAGCCCTAACATAATTCTTTAATATTTTCCCCCAGTACTCCTTCCACATTGCCCCATCCAACAAAATTGTTTCACACTTCTGTGCCCTTGTACTTTTCCCCCTCTTCCTGGATTGCCCTAATCCGAATCCCTGGGAGCCTCAGTGCTGAACAATATGAATAAGCATTGTGAAAAAGTAATTAAATATGATTGCGTTTGTAAGCAAAGGAGATCAGGAAGCCCCGGGTTCAAGAGAGTTCAATGGTGCCTCGACCACAGGATTTCCCAGAGCTCTGGGCATGGTGAGTTGCCCTGTGAATTTCTAGGAAGGGTAGGTGTCTGGTGTCCTGGGTTTCCCAAAACTGCTTACACACAGAGCCATGCTTGGTGGTACATCTGTGGGATGAGGAAATGTTCCCAAAGTCATGTGGATGGGAATATAGGAAATGTGGGGTTTGTGTTTAGGATGGAGAGAAGTCAAGGATGAGGAGGAGGAGGTAAGATAGGGAAGACAGAGGAGAAATACGAGGAAGAGGAAGACAGACGTCCACAAAAAGGAAGTCTCCCCTCCCAAATCTGCAGATTGGCCAGATTGCCCCCATCTACAAGTAATTATTTTTTCCCTTGGCAGAGTCCCCAGAGTTGGGCTGTGTGTTCAGGGTAAAAATAAGCAAACAAAGCCACCTCCTGCTGTTAATCAGGGACCCGGTTAAAAACGGTCCCTAGAGGGTGAGGACTGAACCTCCTTCTCCCGTCAAGGTCCCAGCTGCAGGAAGAAGGATCGTCACCACTTGCCATCGGGTTGTGATGATGCCTTTGGCAGCAGCCTTTCCTTCCTTATCGCAAACAATAGCTCTTCTTGCTGGTCACAGTTTACTTGAGGAATGAAATTCGAAAGGCAGGTGGCTGTTGGCATCGTTCCTTGATTATTCTACCAGGACTGTTTTGACCACTGAGTCAAAGTTAGTGCTTTAACCACCAGAACCAACAATATACTGAGATTAATAAGAACATTATTGATCAGTTACCATATATGAAGCACCTTTCATGTATCAGGAACACTGCAACAGTGTGCATAATGAGTATTCAAAGAATGGCAGCAAGATTGTTAAGATTATTCCTTTTTTGTCCTTATATAACCGCATGACCTCCTTCATCATCCTGGGCTACAAATAAGGTCACATTTTCATGATCAGTGCTTCTAGCTCCTGACACTGCTGCGTGAGGTCATCATCATGGTCTTGTCCTGGCTGGTTACCTTCACCCTCACTTCCTGACTCAGTGACATTCTAGCTGTTTTAGACACTTTTGAAGCTGCAGAGCTTTAAGGAAGGGAAGTACTATTCTTCCAGTGTTATTCTCAGCCAAGGTTGCTGCACGTTTGTGCTCCTAACTGTGCTCAAAGTGTTCCCTCCAGCGGAATCACAAGCCACACACTTGACGGAAATGACCCTTCCTTTTTGCCGCCTAAATACTGATACTGAACCTGGATAATCAGTTCAGAGATTTCCTCATGGGGAATCCCTTTTCAGTAACCCTTGGTGTCCTTTTTGCCAGTAGACTTCAGTTGGGGCCATCTCTGATCGTTGGAATGATGTAACAAAGTCAAACATCTTAAAGGGAGTCCGGATCCCCAGACCTTTGGGATCTCTTTGCAAATTTTCCTCCTTCCACCAAAATGACCCTCTTTGAGTAGCAAGGGAGGGCAGCCTCCCAAAGGCAAAAATAAAGTGCTTTGCTCTAGAATTCCCTCTGGCAGTGGGTGCCCACATGCCTTCTGTCTGCATAACTAAAGAGGGCCATCAAGTGAATAGACACTTCCAGATCAAAGAAAGATGACTCCGCTGGCTTCCAGGCTTTGACCAATTTTTAAATGGCAGCTTCTTAAAAAAATATTTTCAGACCCACCTACTCGGGGGTCCACTATTTAGATGACTGTCCTTTCTCTGGTTTGCTGGCTCTTCCTCTTTCTCCCATGCTCTGAATGTGAGTTCACAACCCTCACCTTCTCTCCTTCTCTTGGCATCTTAGCTCCAGTGTCCAGGATATTGGTGACTCTACAGTCTCTGTTCCCTTACCAGAGCTCTGTTGGGGACCTATCTAGTGTCTGGCACTTAAATGGTGCCCAGTATATTTTCTATTGAATAAACTCCCACCTCTAAATGCCAAAGGATATCTTCATTTGTATACTCCCTTTCATCAGAAATTAAACCTGCCTGAAACTGAGCATAACTTCCCATAGAGGTGGACCCTCTCCAATTTTCTTTCTCTTAGTCAGTGGGGCCACCAGCTTCTCAATGACACTTCAAGTCTGGGGGCCTATCTTGGTCAATCCCTCCCCTCCACTGGTTGCTCTCCTCTGACCCATTTCCCTATCTGTAAAATGGGGATAATAACAGTACCATCTCAGAGGTCTCTTGTGAGGATTAAATGAGTTCAAATAGAAGAAGTGCCAGCACAGTGCCTAGCATATAGAAGGCAATAAATGCTAACTATTATTATTTTTCTATTCAGAAACCAAAATGACTACATACAGTGTGACTAGGAATTAATCATCGTCACTCTAAAGGTGCAGGATGGACCCCCACCCAGATTGTGGTTGGCATGTCAAGAATGATGATGGCACACATGTGCTAAGGGGGTAATTATAAAAGGTTTCTTATTTGCACAATGAGGCTTTCTGGGGAGAGCAGGGTGGCTTCCAAGCACATCCAAAAATGGCTTGAGAGAGCAGGGACAGGAGAGTTGGCTGGGGTTTTTATGGTGGTCAGGTGAGGCTGGGGTGAGAGTTTCCATGCATGGTTTAAACTTCCCATGGGTGGGTGCCAAAGGAGGGAGTACTGGGCTTTCTTATCAGTTTCCTGGGTTGTGGGGAAGAAGGAGCAGAGGGAGGGTGAGGCTTAAAAGCTGTCAGCAGCCAAATACTTTTCAAAAATAATAATGAAAATGAGGTCAGACTCTCTATTACAGAGCTAATAGAGCAAGCCTTAGCCAATCAGCTACCAAATATTTCCAATTTTTAATTTGAATTACCTCTAGTATATGCCTCTTCCCTCCCTGTCCCATGATGCTGAATGACAGAGGCTCCAATCACTTTTTAACCTCAAGTAGCACAAACCTTCCTTTCTGGCTCCCTTACCTCTCTTTCTCCTACCTCCTCTTGCCCCCTCTGTCCCCAGCTATCTCTTTGATCATGTAAGAACTCAGATCTGACTATTCCTTCCCACTGTAGGGTTCAAAGTGGTTTCCCATATGACTTTTTAAAACATAGTCCAAAAATTCTTTGACACTCTTCCCAAAAAGAGGTGGGGTGTATATTCCTTCTCCGTGGCTCTATTTTAACCAGTGAGGTGCTGCAGAAGTGCTACTAGGGACTTCCCAGGCTGGGTCAGAAAAGGCCACGCAGCTCTACCTGATTTTCTTGGGATGCTTGTCCCGAGATAAGCCAGCCACTGTCTAAGAAGTCTGACTCCCTGAGACTGACATGCTCCAGAGGCTATTCATAGGGGCTCCTGTTGATAGCCTGGCTGAGCTACTAGTCAGCAGCCAGCATCAACCGTACCCATGAGAATGAGCCACCTTGGACATCCAGCCCAGTGGAGCCCGTGGATGCCTACAGCCACAGCAGATAGTGGACTGTAACCGTAGGAGAGACCCCGGACAAAAACTTCCCAGCAGGCCCTGCCCAAAGTCCCAACCCACACTGTGAGCAAATGAAATGGATGTTGTTTTACATCACTAATTTTAGAATAATTTGTTATGCAGTAGTAATAACTGGAAACTCTCATTTTGGCATTAAACATTAGGCTTGTCTAAGTATAATTTCTTAAAAACATAAGCAATTATAAAGTGAACACATGTATAAGACTAACCAAAATCCTTAATGAAGAAACCAACAGATTAGTAAAAATCATTAAAAAAAAAAAAAAAACCCATGTAAGGCAGAAAGTATTTATGTGTGCTGAAGAAAGAATGTCCAAATAAAACAAAACTGGTTAATGTCCTGCCGGGCAATAAAACCATAATCTCTGGGGTTATTTTTCTTCCAAATAAAAATCATTTTCATCTGGCTTGAAAAAAGTCTATACATTGGTATGTTTCGTCACAGAATCTGGGCCTTAAACAATAGTACATGATGTACTAAACAATAGAGAATTAAATAATCCTAGGGTAAGCCTATTGGACAATGTCTCAGTATGATATTGAAAGAACACGCAGCTAACGTTTCGTCTAAGTTGTCAGTAACTTTTCTAATATGACCTACGCTAGATTTCGCACTCCTGAGGTGGAAGACAACAGGGCATCAGTGGAGGAGTACTGAGGCTTCAGTGTCTGTGCCAGACCATGGAAAGAGACAGAAAGAGAGGGTTCTGTTCTGACACCTTCAAACCACATCATGTTGTCACCCATCTCTTTCTGTATTGTGGCTGTCATTTAGCAAAATCTGTGGTTTGCAGACAGTATGTGGTTAGAGAGCTGACTGGGTATTTTTCCTTTGGAAAGAAAGGGACTCTTAGTAGTAAAGATTGTGTTGGGGAATGTCCTGAATATCAGGTTTTCAGATTCTCTTCAAGTCTCTGTGGGATAGATTTCATCTAAGGCGGAGGTGTACATATAGAAAAACAGAACATGCTCTGGACCCGAGTCCTTTTTACGAAGACACCCCTTACCAGCTGAATCACAATCTCCCTGACACCTGGTTTCCTGATCTGCAAAATGGGGCTATTAATACTTACTTTCCTTACTCAGAGAGAGAGCTTGGGAAATGGTACAGCTCTGTTCCCAAGTAAAGGATTATTATTATTGTTGTTGTTATTACCTATTTGAGGACACACATGGTGGAAAAAGAGGAAACCCCTTCCAGCAGATTCCTAGGTCAATGCAGCCCCACCCAATTGGCTGGTCCTGAAGTTTTCAGTGCAGCTGACTGCTACCCAAGGAATTGCTCGGGTGAGCAGGTTGTTTTGACATCCCCTGGCAGGGGCAGCTCAGGAAATCCCCTCTTCACCCCAGCAGTGACTCATAAAATAGACTCAGAAAAACCAAAAGTGAGCTGGGGCGAGTCTCTTGAGCCTTAAACACACCGGATGGAGAGGAAAAACTGGGCCTCCAAGGAAGGGGGGAAGTGATACTGCAGGCTTTGGATTCACAGAGAATCAGGTTAAAGTTAAATTCTGGCTCTGCTGCTGAGTGGCCATGTGATGGCAGGGAAGTTTCTTACCCTTTCTGATTCTCCATGTTCTCACCCATATAGTAAAGCTGATAATACCCAGTTCACAGAGTTGGAGGGAGATTTGAAATTGGAGATGGGAAAAAATTAGAGAGTTCTTCATAGAGTAGGTAATCAGGGAAAAACCCCAATACCCCCCTTCCCACCCCAGCCCTTCGACAGCAGAGTAGTTAAATCCATGGTGGTGCATGAACACAGTATACTGGACAGGGAAAGGAATTAACCAAAGCTATATGCATTCAAGTGACTGAGTCTTTGTAATATAATAAATACAAATGTGTGTGTGGGCAAACTGTCCATTTTTTTCATACTGTCCATCAAATGAAGGGAGCTCACTTTGCAAGCTGGAGAGCTTGGAAAGTGGTTAATTGGGATGGGGCTAGAGGAGGAAGGGAAGAGGAACACAAGGGTAAATGCCAACGTCCTTGTCCTCAGGTTCCGTGGCAGGTGCAACACTAGATTATTTTACTGTTGATGATGATGAGTGTTACTCATTATTAAAATGATGAGTATATTATGAACTAAGGATTACAATGCATTCAATGTTGTGCAACAATAACACAGAACAGACACTCAATAACTACCCCTTCCTGTCTCTTTGTCTCCTCTCCAAAGTTCTTCTTCTGGAAATGTTAAAAAAATAAAACAATAAAGAAAAGAAAAAAAAGTAAAGGAAGAAAAGAGCAAAGCATTTTTCTTTGATGTAATTTGTTTTCTTCACATTGTATACACAGTCCTTTGTCCCACACGTCTTTAATTAAAGCTGAAAATTATTGGTATAGCTCTGTTTAATAGTTTCCATATTTGGAAACTGTGTTACTGAAATAGTCATTTGCTTCTCTTCTCTGTCCTGGGTCCTTTCAAACTTTTATTTCCTACTCACGTTTCTAATACAATAAGGGGGTAATTGAGAAGAGAATGGTGTCGTACAGACAAGAGGGCGTTGAGAACTTGGACCTGCACAGAAGGCTTTCACAGTCCTGCACCAGACTCAGACTCAGGCGTCCAGTACCTCTCCATTGCAGTCAAACCGAAAGTCATGGTGTCCGCCCAATACATTGTAACCGTTCAGCCTCTATGCAGGACCCTTCTGGAACACCTTTACCCCCATTTTTTTTCCTCTCAGAAAATTCCTACTCTTCAGAACCACACTGAAATGTGATTTCCTCTGTGAAGATTTCCTGAACACCCCCAGGAGGGTTTGTTGCTACCTCTTCCATGCTTTCCTATTCTTGAAAAATACCACTATTTTAGCTCTCAATACACAGTTCCTGTAACTATGATGTCACTTGTGGCCCCCCTAACACTCCTGAGGAGGAACTATACCTACTGCACCTCAGAAGTGTCTGGCACATCACAGACAGGCAAATAAAAGCTTGCATGCAGAGTGGGGAAAGTCTGTTACATTACATGTTTCATCCCCCCCCTTGTCACCGGCTCTTCTGGCTGTGGTGGATGCTGCCTGGGAATGCTAATGACATCCACCAGCGTCCAGGCAGGGAGGTTGCTTGGAGAAGGGGGTTTTTTGTGGAGCCTTGGAGGACCAGAAATAGGGGAAAGGGGATATCTTTGTTGCGACACCATCAGTCCCTGGTTGTTATCTTTCTTGATCTGCACCCAGAAGAGCCAGCCCTGTCCTAGTAACTGAGCTCCCGTGAGTCTCACTAAGGCAGAAGATGACTCTCCTGTGAGAGAGTCTCACAGGAAACACACAAGCACTTGTAGGCACAACTTTGGGTGGCCTGGGAACGATTTCCAGAGGTGGAAAGTTATGGGATGCTTTTATGTTGCTCCAATTTGGTGACATATATTTCCTCTTCTGAAAGTGTGCATCCAAGGAAGGGGAGCGAGCATGACTGGTTAATAGGTGAGGTCAGTCAGAACGCCGGTGGAGGCCCTGCTAGTTGGTTATGTCCTACCGCTCAGGGCTAAGGGTGCTCATGTGCAAGTAATATGAGCTATCTAGAAAAAACAGTGGGGTGTAGTGACCAACAAACAGGATTGGAAATTAGGCGGGGCTCAAACCCATGTTTCATATACCAACTTAAATATCCTTGGACAAGTTGTTTAACTTTCTGGATCATTTACTTCATCATTGTAGAAATGGGCAGAAAATAACATTTACCTCATAGGACTGTTGTAAGATTAAATGAGATGTAAAAACAATGAGCACATCAGAGGTATTCAGTAAATGGTGGCGATGATTATTATTCAAATGCTCAGAGTCTGTTTTCTATAAGAAAGAAAAAGATGAGCAGCAGGCAATGTTCCCTACCTCCAAGGAGGGTTAAATGAGGAAGCATTTAGTAAAAATAGTTAGAATAGTGTTTAGCATGTGGCTCAACATTTGATGAATACCTGAATCAAGAAAAGAGGATACCTTAAAAATGAGGTAGTCCAAATTTCTTAATATTTGTTTCTAGACGTGTCATCAGAGACTCTCTTTAACAATCTTAAACAATGTTGAATTATTTGACCTGAGGGAGAAAAAAAAATATTTTTGTAGGATGTATATACTTAATCTAAAATTCTGATAAAGTTATAGTGACCTTCTGCATTTTATTTTTAAAAATGGAGTATTTGGATCTCCAGGTTTAAAATCCCTGATCTAAATAAAGTTATAAAATATGGGTTAGAGGAGATGGGAACTGTACTGGTAGATTATTTTTCCTCGGTTTTAAATAAGTAAGTCTATCACTCATTTTAAAAACTCTTACTAACCGAGGCAGGCAGAGTCTTAAGTGTAAATTAATAAACTCTTTTGGTGGATGAAACAGGAAACAATGGCAAATATTTAATCTTTCCTCTTCAAAGTTGGAGTGGTTTAGTCTCTGCCCTTTCTGAACACACTATAGATTTTAATCCCCTTTTGGCCTTTTCTTTTGATTACAGCTAATGGAATTGTCCCCCCACTTATGTCCTCATTTTCCATTCCTCAACCTGTCTGGACTTTTGCCTCCAAAGGTTAACATCATTATGAAGTAATGTAATTCATCATTACTATTTAGACAGATTTATTCAGAGTTCCCTCCCCGCAGATGTCTATAAGCACGGTGAATCTGACATCCAGCATTGCCCAGTAGGGTTGGATATTATACAGATAGTATCTAAGCCCAAAACTGAAAACAACAACAACAACAACAAAGAACCCTCAAAACCCCCACAACTATAGATTTAATCAGAATTAAATGACAATGTGTTTCTAACAACTGTCCCAATTAGGGTAGAAAATTCTCCTGAAAGCAGGAGAGTTGCAGGTTGGTCTGGCTACATATAGAGATGAGCTCCGGTGAATTTAGTTTCCGTTACTTGGCCTTACATCGATCGGGGCACTGAAGTTAGACTTACCCAAGCGTTCTGGTTTGGATAAAATGTACAAAGGTCATTGAGTCACAGGCATTAAGGTTTAGAGGGATGTTTCAAGAACAGCAGTATTTCTCACTGAGCTTCTCTGTGAGCAGTTTTTCCACAGAAGCCCAGGTAGCTACCACCATCAATCAGTTGGAAATTCCTTAGGAGTAGAAACCTCTTTGCTATTTCTGGGTATTCTAGGAAATGCATTTGGGGAATACCCTGGTCACATCCCCACGCTTGACTCCCTCTTTTGAAGGGGACCTGGTAGCCTGTTCCATCCTGGGGGTGCAGAGCTTTCCTGTATCCAAGAGTCAAAACCTGTCTATTCCATTGGAACTGATGTTTCTCCTTGGGAAATAAAACACATCTCATCTCTACACATCTCTCTTCTACTTGACAGACATTCAGCAAAATGTTTAATTAATTGCTTCATTTACTATTTATTGAGCATTAATTAGGTCCTAGGCACTGTGCCAGACACTTGGGGTAAGAGGAGAGAGCCCACTTCTCACAGAGCTTCTGTCTCAACAGGGAAGAGAGTTGATGGCAACTGTGATTCTTCTGGTCTATAGGCTAACCGCTCATAATCTCATAAACCTTTGTGTGCAGTTCCTTCACCATCCTGCTCACCCTCTTCCACATTTTCTCTAATTGGCCTAGAACCCTCTCAAAGGGTGGGGTCTTAATTAAAAAACCAGGAAGCAGGCAGGGGACAACAAGACTTGTCGCTACTGTCCTATATTAATGACTTTTCCCTAGGTGTCTCTGAGGGCCTCATCATTATTAACCTTCCGTTTGAGTCTCTCAGCTGCTCTATGGGGTAGAGGCTGAGGGCAGTGCCCAGCCAGTCTGAATGATCTGAATAGGTGTCAGTATCATTCTGATCTGGGGCACTCCCATTGTAGGGTTACTTATAAATTGAGACTATGGACTTCTGGATCAAAGAGTTCTCTTTAAGTCTCAGCTCTGCCACTTACTAGCTTAAGTAAGTTGGGCCAACCTTATGGGCATGTGACCTGTGCGGTTATGGGGGTGAATGGAGGGGGAGAATCAGAAGGACTCTGAACTTTATTTAATGTTCTGCTGTTGCTATTTTGGAATTCTTTTTTTTTTTTTTAAGAGTTTATTTATTTATTTGAGAGATAGAGCGTGCCAGAGAGAGCACGAGCTGAGTGGAGGGGCAGAGGGAGAGGGAGAAATAGACTCGCCGCTGACCAGGGAGCCCAACACAGGGCTTGATCCTAGGACTCCAGGATCATGACCTGAGCCAAAGGAAGACGCTTAGCCAACTGAACCACCCAGGTGCTCTGTCATTTTGAAATTCATAATAATTTCTCATCATGGGCCCTGCATTTTTATTTTACACTAGGCCCTGCAAACTATGTAGCTGGTCCTATAAACAAATTATTTAACCTCTCTGAACTTTAATGTCCTCATCTAGGACACCGGGGTGATGATGATACCTACTCTACAGGTTCCCGCAAGCTTCAGATGAGACAATGTGTATACATGTCTATCCCATAGTAAGCGCTCCCCCACACATACACACACCAACCAATGTAAGTCAATGGCATTGTTATTTAGAATATCTGACATCAACTATTCTTTTTTTTTTTTAAGATTTTATTTATTTATTTGAGAGAGAGAGAATGAGAGACAGAGAGCATGAGAAGGAGGAGGGTCAGAGGGAGAAGCAGACTCCCTGCTGAACAGGGAGACCGATGCGGGACTCGATCCTGGGACTCCAGGATCACGACCCGAGCTGAAGACAGTCACTCAACCAACTGAGCCACCCAGGCGCCCTGACATCAACTATTCTGAATTTAGAATATATGCTAACAAAATGAGCTCTTCTAACTTCCCCGTGCCATCAATTAATCTTTTTGGTACTTCTTCTATTCTCCTAAATCAATAATACATATGTGGGAAAGGGAAGTTAACTTTTTTTTCTTTATTGGGCATCTAATTTCTTTGGTTGCAAGTGACAAATACTATTTCTAGGGAACTTATGAAAAGAGAATTTTTGGAATGATAATGTGACTTCAAACAAATAAAAGTGATAGTAAGGCTAGAGAATAACCTTGAAAATGAATAGAAACCAAGACAGCTTTGCTCCCTGGTGGAAGAGCTCTGGCAAAGATGAAATGCCAGAACACCTACCATTTTTGGTCTCTGTCACTCTACTGAAGACTCAAGTTCCAGAGAGCACACGCCCATGACCAAGCTTGGGTCACATGTTCCTGGCCAGGCAAATGAAGGACAAAGCATCTGATTACAGCAGCGTAGGTTGGGGGTGGAGGAGACTCCCCAAAAGGAAAATGATGTGCTGGTAAGAAAGGGGAAATAGGTGCAGTAAAATAAAAACAAAAAAAATTTTTCTCCAGAGTGTCATCTGCTCTATACCTGGCACTCTGCTAGGGGCTTTGGGATAGTATTCACTTTACCTTACATACAATGCCTAGCATGCAACAGGCACTCTGTAGATATTTGTTGAATAAATGAATAATTGAGTGAACTTATTTAACCTTCACACAACTCTCAGAGTTAGGTTATATTAGTTCCATTCTACCGAGGAAGAGATTGAGTCTCCGAGAATCTGAAGAGTTTGCTCAAAAATCACACAACCAGTAGGCATTAGAGTTGAGGTTAAGACCCAGTTCTGTCTGACTCCAAAGCTTGTCTCCATGCTGCTGCATACTGCCGGCCTCCCTTGAGGAGTATGTGAGAGTCTGTTCTAAACCTGAGAACCTTCTGTGGTGCTGCCCCAAAGTCACAGGGGCTCCATGCATTGTTGTTTATTGACAGATTCTAGAAAGTTTATCTAAGCTGGGAAAAGTTCATTTTGTGATTTTCCACTAATTTCAGAAAGGAAGTGATGCAAACGGTGTGACCTTGGACAAGATATCTCAGTCTCTTCAACATTAAAGGCTATGATAATGGTATCTCCTATGAGGCTATTGTGTGATAGGTGAGGGGATGTTTGTAAAACCTTTAGGACAGCTCCTAGTACAGAAAGCCCTCAGACGTGACACTTTACCTAGAGTCTTAAAAGAGTATAGAGAAGCAGGAAGTGAGTGATGGGGCAGGCATCAGGTTTCACTATCATATTTCATCACAGTTAAGAGTACCAGCTGCACTGTTAATTTACATATCTCTTAGAAAGTAAAAGCGTCGCCAATGAAGCTATAAGATGGTTTCTAATTACTTCAAGTTTATATTATTTTATTAATACTAAAAAATCTTTTAGACATAAGTAGACATGATTTAGATATATTTTGAATGAAAATCTTTTAGACCTATTTAGACATACATTTTTTAAATCACATACTGCCCTTAGGTATATGTAAAAAGGAAAATACATGGTGAAAGTATTACCAAGACTTCTTTTCACTTGGAATGGTTCACCTCTTCCACAGCACATTTTGACTGAGTTGTTAATGTGTTTTGCACACAATATTGTCAACTGAGCCCTTGAGAGAGTCTCAGAATGCAGCATTTCTTCAAAGAATGCTGTTGTCTTGGGAAAATTCTGTCAGCCCGCTGGTACCAATTTGCAAATTCTGATGTCGGTGCCATTTTCTTTTTTTTTTTTTCCACTAGAAGACAAGAGTAGAAGCTTTCCAGAAAACAACAGCAATTCACGTTTTTTCCCTCCAAAGGTCCATAGGTGGTTTATTGACTAAAACATCAACAGGTGTGGTTGCCAATCATTTTACCCCAGAATGATAACCAAGGGCCTCCAGGCAGGCAACGTGACTATGGCATTGCTAGAGCCTGGCCATCTGATGTCATCGGTTGTAAGGCATGCCTTGATTTCTGGGACGTTAAATGTTCAATAAGAGTCTGCACCTCGGAATACGTGAAATACGGCAATAGGAAAATCAGACCTTTGTTTTATTCCTTCTTTGCCACAACTAGCTTGCTGCTGCAGAAAACGTTCAAGCATTGGGAGAGACCTTAGGAATAATCTTGTTGAATCCTCTTTCTTCACAAGTAAGAAAACTGAAAGGCAGAGACTTAGACCATCCAAGGACACTCAGAGTAGGAGAACCTGTCTGAAGTTCCTCCGCCCTACACACTCAGCTGCCCTGGTTCCTATGGGGGAAGGGTAGTTTCAGAAGAGTACGAATCATTGGCAGCCCTTTGCTGCCCTGTCATAGAAGCTCCTCATGCTCTCTAATGGCTCACTGGCTAATCTGGGCATTTCCAACCGCTTTAGTCCTTCTTGGCCAACAACTCCCAAATCAAATGTCCTCTCTTCTTGGATGCCTTTTACAAGAGCCATTTTCACCTCTTGCTCCCACCCCCAACTCCCCAGGCAGGTAATTGCCCTAGGTTTTGTGGTTTTAGTTCTTGTTTTTCTCATGGAAGTCATCATATTGTTAAATATGACTTGATTTGCTTTTTAAAAACTCATTTTTATGGAAAATTTCAAACATACGCAAAATAAACACAATAGTTTAGCAAACCTCTATGTACCCATCATCCAGCTTCCACAGTTACAAACATCCTGTTATTCCTGATTTTTCTATACCATGCATCACTCTCCACCCTACCTAGTTATTTTTTTAATACTTTTTTCATTTAATATGAAGTTCACATGTAATGAAATGCACAATTACAAATGGGTATGCTTGTGTAACCCACACATCTATCAAGATTTTGAACATTTCCATTGCTCTAGAGAGTTTTCTCTGGTCCTTTCATGGTTAGGCTTCCTCCTAATCTCTACCTCTGAAACCTCCAGACAAACTCATGCCATTTATTTTCCTTCATAAATTATTTTACATTCTGTTAGCTTAGAACTTCACAGAAATGCAACATACGGTTGGTACTCTTTTATGGTCAGCTCCTTTCACTTGACATACTTTCTATGAGATTCATTCCTGTTATTACATGTATCAGTACTTCATTCTTTTTTTATGACTGAGTAATATTCCATTGTATGTGTCCACCACAGTTTGTTTATCCATTCTTGTGTTCATGGATATTTGGGTTGTTTCCAGTTTGGAGCTATTAACAATATAGCTTCTACGAACATTCACATACAAATCTTTTTTGTAAATGTGTATTTCCATTTATCTTGGGTTAATATCTAGGCATGAATTGCTGGGTCATAGTGTAGATGTACAATTTTACAAAATGATTGTACTATTTTATGTTCCCACCAGGAATATAGGAGAGGTCAGCTGCTCCATGTTATCTCCAGTATTTTTTGTCAATCTTTTTAATTTAAGCCCTTCTAGATGTTAGGTAGTGGTATCTCACTGTGGTTTGAATTTGCATTTCTCTGGTAACTAATGATGTTGAGCAACTTTTCATGGATTTATTGGCCATTCATGTGCCTTCTTTTATGAAGTTGTCCAAGCTTTTTGCCTATTTTTAAAAATTGGAATGTTTGGGGGCTTTTTGTTAAAAAATAAAAATGTTTTATGCATATCTCTTCCCACTCTGTGCCTGCCTATTCATTTTCTTAGTGTTGTTTAATGAAGTTTATTTTATCAGACTTTTATTTTGTGGTTATTGCTTTCCACGTCCTTTACTATTTCCTTACATGCCATTTCCATCACTAGGGTATGAATTCCTAGAGGAAAAGAATATGAACATTTTTTATCTTGTGCCCCCAGCCTCCAGCACAGACCTTGACCCATGAGTATATCTGGAAGTTGGGAGGAGGAAATATATTCCTTTTTCTGTCTCTTATCTCTTTGGGGAATCATCCTCAACCCTCATTCTTCAGTTTTTCTGGTTCAGGTGAAGATTACCTCTTTCTAATCCATCCTTAGGGAAGGATACTTGACCAAAACTGGGCCAATTAAAGCTTTGTCCAGCAGTCTTGTAAGAAATAGGAGCATGGAGAGACACTTGCCCACCTCCCATCAAGATTCATAAGGACATTGTAAGGCTAAAGCAATTGCTGGCCATCTTTGCTACCACATGAATTGATGCTACTTGAGTATGAAGTCAACACAGGAACTGAGACATAAAAAATGGAGAATAAAGATCCTTGAAGACATAATTTATATCCCTGGATCCAACCTTTCCTGAAGTTCACCTACCTTTTGAACTGCAAAAATATATGAGACAATAAATTGCCTTTTGGTTTGTTTGTGTATTTTTTATTTGTTTAATCAAGTCTGAATTATATTTTTATTTCTTATAACCAAAAAATTCCTGTCTAGTATACTCCTTAATAATGTTACACCCTTATCACCAAGTCCCCACAACATTTTCCACAGCTCCAGAAGTCTTTTGGGAGGGGAAGAAGTTGGGGTAGACACCAATACTTGTAAGTTCTGAAAGTATATAAACCATGAAGCAGGAGTCCTTACTCTTTTTTTGTTTAAAGATTTTATTTTTATTTATTTGAGAGACAGAGAGAGAACATATGAGCAGGGGGAGGGGCAGAGGGAGAAGCAGACTCCCCGCTGAGCAGGGAGCCCAACACAGGACTCCATCCCAGGACCCTGAGATCAGGACCTGAGCTGAAGGCAGCTGCCTAACCGACTGAGCCACCCAGGCGCCCCTGGAGTCCTGATTCTATATGTTATGTGGCAGTATTGAAAGTCACAAATTTTTCATCATGATATAAACCGAAAACAAAATTAATTGCCAGACTCCTGTCATGAGAAGACCTGCCATTATCCTGTCTGAGTGTACCTTTCTTCCCACTATCATTTAATTTCTACAAATTGTCATCAGTAATATTTGATAAGTGGATTAAAAAAAAAAGAATCCTCTAAAAGAGCAAGTTAATCCCCTTTCTTTCAGTAGTGGAACATTTGTCCAGTGAATTTTGTAATAGAATTTGTCACGTCAAATTGATAAAGTAGAGTTGTTCTTGTTAAAGTCGTACATATGTATGTATATCTGTGTATATGTGTCTGTATGTAAGTATATTTATGTGTGTATGTATCTGTGTGGTCTGTGTATCTACATATATGTGTATTTGTTTATATGTGAGTGGTATAAAGTGAGTGTGAGACTATATGTGTACGTGTGTATGTGTCTGAGGGTACATGTGTTTGCGTGATTTGTGTGTCTATATCTCCACGGGACTATATTTGTGTCTGTGGGTGTATGTCTGTGCACTCTATTGTAGCTTCGTTTGCATTTGTGTATGTCTGTTTACGGATGTGTGGGATATGGTATGAGTTTGTGCGTGCATGTCTATATGTGTCTGTGTGCTCTGTGTGCTCTGTGTGCTCTGGGTATAGTGTGGATAGATGTCTACATGTCTACATGTCTACATGTGCGTTTGTACAATTACGTGCATGTGCTTGTGCTTCTGTGTGTGAGTCTGTGGGTATGTGTTGTGTGGCTGTATGCGTACATGTGTTTGCATGCGTGCGTGGTGGGGGCAGGGAGGAGGACAAAGCTACCAAAATTCTGTTTTAGACATTGTGCAAATTGGGAAAAGTGGACCTCTCTGGTGAGGCAGAGCAGCTTCACAGGCAGAGTTTGGCTAGCAGAGTGGAGACTGGATTTCAGCCCCCACTAGCCCCCTCATCTGGCATCTTGGAGAAAAGAACAACTTGGCAGGGAAGGGGGACATTTCAGAAGGCCCAGAAGTTCATTCCGTCTCTCCTTCACCTTATAGGAAGCTTCCCATAGACTCTACTCTGAAAACCACCCAAACCATTGCTCTCTAATGCTTTCCAAATGACATGATTCTAGAGAAATTCATGGCACACTTCCTCCAACTGAAGTCCACATACTGCACAGGCTCCAGGGGCCTCCATCTTTGACTCGGCCCTTGAGGTCATGAGCACGCTGCCTCCAGCAGGCTGCCTCCCACCTCTCTTTTGGCCTTGTCATCATCTCATGGCCCTGGACTCTCTTCTTCCACCTGTTGCCTTGTTGCAGAAAAACACTGGTGGGGGTTTAGGGTTGCACATTGTTGTCATGGCTCGTCACATAGTTTGCACTTTTATTAAAATGACTCATGGCCAAGAGGCTGTGGGGTTGTGATCAGGTGGTGTTAGGGGAGAAAGATACAGATGGTGTGGGACTGGTTTCGATGGCAAGTGAGGTCTTGGAACTGGGAAGTGGGTGAGCAGCTCAACCCCAGAGGGGAAAATTGGGGCTGTGGGTTGAAACCAGTGAGCTTACTGGGACTTGCTTCATCGGAGGCCTTTAGATCCAGCGTGAGCTTCTCTGCCCACTTTAGCTCCTCAGCAGAAACTCCCTCTTTGGCAGCTTGACATGTGGTCTTGTGATCGATGACCTTGGGAAAGTTGTTTCACGGTTGTGAGCGTTCCCTTCTTCAGCAGCAATCCCTACCCCCACACGTGGGAGTAGGGAGGAATCACTGAGACTGCATGTGGAGGTACAGAACACAGCACTCAGCGGAAAGTTAATGCCATCTTTCCTCTCCCTTCGTACTCCATACCCCCTCTTCTTCTCACCGGCCTTGGGGTGCCCACAGCACTTCACTTGTGCTTTTATGATAGCAGCAGCTCTGGCCTAGCACTTAGCAAGTGCTCAGTATTCAGTCAATGTTTGCTGAGTGAAGAGAGGAAGGCAGGCAGCCCGAGGACAGGTAATAAGTAGGCAGTAAATAATAAAGTAAGTTGGAGCATTCTCCTACCTTTGGAAATGAGCTACTGGCATCTTTCAGAGATGAGGGCTGAACAAACTCATGATTTTGTGTATAAAATATGGCTCTAGGTGTTGGTCAGAGTGGAGAGCTCAGCAGGCCCTTCTAGAAAGTGCTTTCCCCTTATTGACCATCTGTTTGGGCTCCAATGAACTGTTACGGTTATTTGCCTCCTGAGATGACGGTGTAGATCTGGAAAAAAGAGAGTGTGTATACAGTGGCACCTATTCCTGCCAGAGGATCAAGTTTAAGGGAGGTTTAAAGGAGTCTAAGTTGAAAAAGAAAGAAAGGAAGAAAGACCGGAGAAAACAAGTTTCATTAGCAGTGAGGGACCCAGTTGGCAGGCAAGGGCTGTCACTGCCACAATTATATTCTAATTATGTACCTGCTCTTGCAGCACACTGTGCTAGTTGCTAAGGCTGTAAAGTAGCAGGCATGGTTCTTGCCTTCCAGAGGCTTCTAACCTATGGAATGGAAATGGATGGAAGACTGAGCACTGTGGAGCACTTACTACCTGTTAACACTGGGACACATGTTTTAGGGTATATCTCAAGAAGTCAATATTGTTATTCTGCAAGGAAACTAAAATACAGAGAGGCTAAGAAACTTCTTGTAGGTCACCCAGCAAACACGCGGAACTGGGAGAAGAGCCCAGGTCTGTCTGGCTCTAGCGGGCTATGCTGCTCCCAGGACTGTGAGCAAGGACATCAGGGTAAGCCTGTAAAAAAGAGAATTCACTCTACAAGGTGTCCTAGGTTCAGCGCCACATGAGCAATAGATAATGATGTTTGCAGGGGTCTAGAAGAGATGTATTGAGGCCTCAAATAGAGGTGGCAACTTGGCAGAGGAATAGGCCCTCCAGTAGATGCTAAAGACAGAATATGAACCCAATAAGAGAAGAAGGGAGGGGGCGGCTTTCAAGGCGGAAGGCGGCAGAGCATGTGCAAAGGTGGAAGGTAGGAAAAAGTTCACCTTCTGGATTTGTGGAGTACTGGAGAGAGCACAGCCTGCTCCAAACTTAGTAATAGCCTTAGGCCAGCCACCTGATCTCCCTGAGCCTCAGTTTCCCTATCTGTATAATGGTTGTGAGAATAGCCACTTCATAGGATTGTTGAAGACCTGAGATTATGTATGTAAATCACCTCTTTCCTCAAAATCATCAGTCTAAGTTAGACCTTAATCTAAATCAGTTCCTTCTGTCATAGTATCTTATTTCCCTTTCTACTTGCCATTGAGTCAATTATATATCTGCATGCTATTTATTGAATGTTTGTTTCATGACTGTAAGTTCTGTGAGGATAGCGACAACATCTGTCCTCCTCAATACCATTTCTTTAGTGCCTAGAACAGTAGGCACTCAATAAACCTTCGTTAAATGAATGGATACATGAATGTATGAATGAATACATGAATTCCTAAGTAAATGAATAACTACATCTATTTCTGTGCTGTGACTCTAAGAATCTCAGGGAAAATTTGTCTTTCCTCTGGTGAGGGGGCGGGTTGCTAATGGAAGGAAAAGCCTTCAGAGAATGCCATTAGAGAGTCATAAGACCTCCACAAGTCATCAGAAGGAGCCCCAGGTCTCCTGTGTGTGACCTGGTGCTCTACATAACTGTCTCTGAGCAGGAAGGAAATTACACAAACTTCCGGTTCAGCTTGTTCCAGGGTTTCACAACCCATTTCTTTCTGTCTTGCTTAAATCCGTGGTGCTGCTTTTTCCATTATGACTTGTGATGTGCCTAGTGCACAATGACTCTCTGCAGGATCCCCATGTTGCTGGGCAATAATTCGGAGGGGTGTCTAGACTTTCCAATAATCAAGCCTTCTGATCCAGCGCAACACAATAACCCCTAATGCAGAGTTGGAGAGGAAGAAAGGGGATATAAGCAGATGCACTAATAATTACTAGGCATTTGATACATTCTATGAATTCCATGATAGAAGAATAAGGACAGGGACCTGAAGGATACAGAGAAGGATATCTGGCTTGGCCTGAGGTGAAGCAGTATACACACAGTTGGATAATATTTACAGCTTTTGAAATATGATTATGCATATCATCTCATCTTAGTCTCACTGCAGCCATGGAAAAGGGGGACATATGGATAACATTTGTATTGTTACTTGTTCCTCACACAGGGAAACTGAGGCAACTAGGGATAGATCTGGTTTCACCGGCAGATATAAACTCACTGCCCAGTCTCATAACTCTCAGTTTAGGGATCTTCTTTTGGGCCACACTGTCATGCACCACCCTTTACATTGGTCAACAGTGTGGGGGTGTCTGCAATGTCGCAATCCCCCACCTTCTGGAATGTAGTTCCAATGCACTTTTGTGATGGAACATCAATATCAAAAAAATCGGGGGCCACATTACCCCTTTGTCTGCTTTAGTAAATAAAATTTTTTTAAAACGTAGTCACACCCATACATTTACTCTCATCTATGGCTGTTTTTGCACTACGGAGGTAGAGTTGAGTGGTTGAAACAGAAAAGATATGACTCACAACATCTAAAATATTTAATATTTGATCCCATACAGAAAAAGTCTGCCACTCCCTAGAATAAATGAATGGAATGGAAGTAGATAGAAAAAAAATGGACTCATTCATTCCTAATAAGCAGTGGGTCATAACTGAAACTGAGAATGAGAATTGGTCTCAGAATCGAACCTCTGTCACTTGGCTGGATGACCTTGAACAAATTACTGATACTCTCTGGGCATCTATCACCTTACAGACTTGCTGTAGGATTTGTACCAGGTAAGGTGTATGTGTCAGTTATGATTAGGTTTGGCCCCATGTGACACAGAATGAAGGGTCTTGCATAAGACAGCAGCTTATTTCTTTCATGTGGAAGTGAGCAGTGGGTGTTGGTCTGGTGGGGCATGGTGTCAGCAACCCCAGCCTTCTCACCCTGTAGCTTTGCTGTGCATGGCTTTTATTCCTGAGGTTCTCTCATGGTCCAAAATAGCTATTGGAGCTCTAGCCACAGTGCCATGATTGCTATTACTACTAATGAGTGTATGATGATAAGAGGAAACAAACCAAAAATCAAATACAAGAAGCCCAGAAACAGAGCCATACAAAAAGTCTGGACAACAAATCCACATTAATTCAAGTCTAGCCAAAATGAGACCTCCTGCCATAGCTCAGGAGGCAACAAGTGTGTTTTGTGTATTCTATTCCCAGGGTACACTGAGGAAGATCTAGAAGCCATGTGGTCCATGTATTCAGCATCTAACACTTTACAAAGTATTTCCATTACTATTATTTTATTTGCTTTTCACAGTACTCTAGAAAGGTTAAGATGAACAGGTCTTAATATTATTATTCCTATTGTATCCTGTAATTCAACCAGGTGTTAAGTAATCAGATCCCAGTACCTCCTATCTTCCCAAAGAGTCCGTGGTTAGATCTTTGGATATTTGTTGGAAATGAAAGGGGAGCAGCTCTAGTGTAGAAGAAAGAAAATGACCCCCAAACAGGACCCCTAGCAGATGTAGCTAATCACATGGCCTCACCCTCACTGAGTCAGTATCCTCACCTAAATGACAAAGATAAGAGCATCTATTGATTTGGGGGGTTGTTGACTGTAATGAACATGGCAAATAGGCCAGTTCAGTGAGATCACTGCTATTACCTAGGCTTACCTCTTACATTTGCTGTGTCCTTGGAAACTCACTTCCCTTTACTGGGCCTCAGTTTACTTTCCTAGGAAAGCAAAGGGTTTGGATTCAGCGACTTGCTAAACTATCTTCCAAATCTCCAGTCCCATCAGCCTGGGAACCTGCCTTTTCAAGGGAAAACAGCTCAGATTGGAGCCCAGGTCGGAACTCTCCCTCTGGTTCCCTAGTAGCTCGCTGTGTGTTTCAGAACAAGCTAAAAACGCTTCTGACTTCGCATCTGTAAATAGGGACAGATTACTATGTAGTTTACAGGAAAGGCAAGCATCACGAGGATTAAATGAGGTGGGTGTGTCCACGGCTCACAGATTGTAACTTGGGCAAAGCAGGACCTATCTGCTCTGTAGATTTGAAGACTGTGACACCACTTCAGAGGGCTGGCCACAGGATTAGACAGATAAATTCATGTAAAGTATCAGAAACAAGACCTGGCACAAAGTAAGCATTCGGTAATTATTGTTATTATTATTATTATTAATTTCATCCGCCTACAACAGTCCTGGCATTCAGTAAATGGTCGAGAAGTGGTTTTAGGGGACACACTCGACACACACACGCAACAGAGGCTGCAGAGAGTTTGCGTGGGTCAGCTCTGTGCCTTTAAAAGTCCAAGAGGTGGGAGGAGCCGCGGGAAGGCTGCTGTCCACGCCCCCAGGCAGCCGAGCCCGGTCGCAGGCGACGGGGGCGGGCGCGCGGGCCAATCTCCGGAGCGGTTCAAAGGGCCAATCAGGGCGCGTTTTACAGGGGCTGCGTCCGGCGGGGGCGGGGCCGGGGGCGGGGCGCAGCCGCAGCAGCCCCCGGGGACCGCCCTACACTGTGCGGTGCACCTCGGTGCGGCAACCTGCAGAGCCCCGCTAGCTAAAATGTAATTTCAGATTGGACAAGTAAGTGACCCTCCTCCCAGTCCCACGTGTGCAGCAGGGGCTTTTGCAGGCGCGGAAGCTCGTAGCGCCCACGTTCTCCAACCCGAGAGCGCACCCGGCCCAAGCCTCCCTCCCCTTTCCTGCAGTCGCCGCCTCTTCCTCTTCGTCGTCCTACTCTGGTCGCTAAAGTCTCGTGCCAGGCCAGAGTCGGACCCCGGGACGATGTAGAGTTCCCTGTGTCCTCTCCTGGGTGAGGCGTCCGGCCACTCAACGGAAGGGTCGGCCTTTACTGCATCCCCAAGGCTTCCTGTGAGATGTCGGGAGCCCGGGGTCCTCTGCCATCCCTGACCGGTTAACTGTGTTCACTCCAGCTTCCCGTCCCTCCATCCTTTCCCCTGGACCCTTACTTTAGGGTATTTTTCCCAGGCCGTTTTGAGCTTTTAATAAAAATCTGGCTACCTAAGAGATTTTTAAAGGCCAGTGCTGCTTGTAACTTTAAACGCTTTCAGCAGCTTGTGATAATGTTTGAGGTGCATTTAGTTTAGATGGTATAATGCTGTTTGGTTACAGTTATCCTGGGTAGGAAAGGCCTAGGGTTATCTTTCCATTTTAATTCACTTCCCTTCTTTTAAGGATGGACAAGATGCAAAATGGTGAATTCCCTAATCATTGGCTATTTTCCACTAAAGCACTTCTCCTGTCTTAACTAATTTCATCCCTAAATTAAAGGGTCAGTCATTACCAAGATACGGAAGAGCATTAGGTTAATTTTTAAAATAGGAGATCTGGAGGGAGGAAGTGATTACACTTTTGAATTGCAAATCAGAAAGAAGGCATGTCTTCTCTAAGTTTGTGGCTGTTACACAGATGGTACAGTTTTGCTTTGTTTTGCTTGCTTTTCTCCTTTTTTTAACAATCCACCAAATGTATATCCTGATTTTTTTTTTCTTTTTACTTTTTATGTTGCCAGCTGGGTCTTGCAGCCTTCTGACCGCCTCCTGGTCTTCTGGGAGTCTCCTGTTAATGAGGCCCTCTGCCTGGCTCTTGATCTGATGATCACTGGCCTGGCTCTTGGAGGGATCAGCTGAGGAGGACCTGCATGTGGGCGGCCCAGAGGACTGTTGATTAAGGATGATGGGGGAACAGACCAGAGAGGGTGAGAAGGGCCTGGAGATTGATTTTGAGGGGAAGGGAGCTTGGGAGCCTCCCTTGCTGGATTTGAAAATCAAAACATGTGTATTGGGAGAAGGGAACAACCCTGAGGGTGGAGGTCTGTGTCTTTCTGGATGAAATTAAGAAGTTTACTAGGGGGAGACTGGGCCTTCTTCCAGGCTGTGTTAATTTTTGCTGTGGGCCTTGTCTTTTCCTGGAATCTGGTTCCCTTTCCCTAACCTTTCACTTAGTTCAAATCACAGTCAATTACCAGCTGTATTTGAAAACAGTTTGAAGTAATGAATCTTGCCCAGCCAGAGTGGGGACCCCTGGCCTGCTGCCAGGGGATTTGAAATAATTATTTTACCAGAATGTACTACAGAGATCATTTAGCCTCACCTGCCCATCTCTTTATGAGAAGAAATACAGGATCAACCCAGGTGGTGGTGTAAGGGGTCATCCAAACCAGGTCTTTCGTTCATTCATTTGTTCACTAACTTGTGGCACGTATTCTGGACTTGGTACTGTGGTAGGCTCTGGGAAAGTAAAGATGAACAAGACTTGGTCTCCACTTTTAGTCTTTCACTCAAGTCTGCTTCTGTCTAGTCTGACGAGAGAGCTTATACAATACCAAGATGAGTGCTGTGGCAAGGTATGTGGGAAATTCTCAGGAATTGGGAGAAGGGCAAATGGCCCAATGTGGGGTTTTGTGTACTTCTCAGAGGAGATAATACCCTGAGCAGAATTTCACAGCCTCAGTATGAGTGGGCTGGGGAATGACAAAAGGGAAGGGGATTATTTGACTTGTGAACAGCATGTGCAAAACTATATAACCTGGCACATTGTTGACTAGTGTGGCTGGACAGGATAGGGTGAGATGGGAAATCACCAGAAAGGAAGCTGGGGAAGGTGGAAAGGCCAGACCAGGGAGCATCAGGTGAGTCATAGGTAAGGGAGTTTGAAATCTCCAGAGCAATCAGGAGCTGTCTGAAGTGACATGGATTTGTGTTTTAGAAAGTTAATTCTGGCCGCAGGGTGGAGAGGGAATTGGCGAGGTGAAGACTGGAGAGAGGCTTTTATAATACGGGTGAGAGATGGGTTAGGGTAATAGTTCTGGAACTGGAGGGAGATGAGAATACAGTTGACCCTAGAATACGGGTTTGAATGCAGGTCCACTTATATATGGATTTTTTTTACAGAATTGGTTTATTCCTTAAATGTTTGATGGAATTCACCTATGAAGTCATCTAGGCCAGGAGTTTATTTTTATTTTTTTGTGACGAGGGAGTACTCAATTGATTTAATAATATAAGACTATTCAGATCATCTGTTTCTTCTTGAGTGAGGTTTGATAGTTCCTGTATGTTGAGGAATTTGTACATACCTAAACTGCTCATAATCCCTCATTATCATTTTAATATCTATAGAATCTGTTGTGATTTCATCTCCCTCATTCCTAATATAGATAACCCTAATATTGTTATCTTTTCTCTTTA
Source organism: Leptonychotes weddellii (assembly GCF_054177405.1). NCBI lineage: Eukaryota > Metazoa > Chordata > Mammalia > Carnivora > Phocidae > Leptonychotes > Leptonychotes weddellii. The sequence continues at coordinate 43,966,123 of NC_138372.1, forward strand.
TTTTCCCATTCTACCCAGAAATTTATTTTATTGGACTTCTCAAAAAAACTTTTGGTTTTATTTATTTTCTATATTTTTTAACTTACTGATTTCTCTGAAATTTATTATTTCCTTTCTTTTGCTAACTTTGGGTTCCTTTTACTCTTTTTTTTTTTTTTTTAAGATTTTATTTATATATTTGACAGAGAGAGACACAGCAAGAGAGGGAACACAAGCAGGGGGAGTAGGAGAGGGAGAAGCAGGCTTCCCGCTGAGCCAGGAGCCTGATGTGGGGCTCGATCCCAGGACCCTGGGATCATGACCTGAGCCGAAGGCAGATGCTCAACAACTGAGCCACGCAGGCGCCCCTCCTTTTACTCTTCTCTTTCTAATTTCTTAAGGTGGACAATTAAGATTATTTATTTGAGATGACTTTTCTAATAGGCATTTGATGCTATAAATTTATTGCTTCAAGTGCATCCTACAACTTCTGCTATATGTTTATTTTCATTCAGTTAAAATACTTTCTATTTTTTTTAAATGTCTTCTTTGATCCATGTGTTAGGTAGAAGTGTGTTATTCAGTTTCAAATATTTGAGGACTTTGCACTCATCTTTTTATTATTGATTTATAATTTAATTCTGTTGTGGTCACAGAAGGTACTTTGGTATGATTTGAATCCTTTTATCTTCTTGAGACTTGTTTTATGGCCCAGAATGTGGTCTGTCTTGGTAAATGTTTGATGTGTACTTGAAAAGAATGTATGTTCTGCTCTTGTTGGGTAGAGTGCTTTTTACATATCAATTATGTCAACTTTATTGACTACCGTACATTACATCCTTGCTGATTTTGTGTTGACTTACTGTATCAGTTATTGAGAGAATGGTATTAGAATCTCTAAGGATAATTGTGGATATACGCATTTCTCTTTGCAGTTCTAACAGATTTTGCTTTATGTATTCTGATGCACTGTTATTAGGTGTGTTAATATTTAGGATTGTTAGGTTATCTTGGTGAATCATCCCCTTTATTATTTCTTAATTTCTGATAATATTCTTCGCTCTGAAATCTACTTAGTCATTATACCTGGTACTATTCTTGCTCTGAAATCTACTTAGTATGATAATGATTTAGTTTCTTTTGAATGCTGTTTAATGGCATACCTTTTTTGTCTTTTTACTTTAACCTATGTGTTTCTTATGTTTAAAGTGGGTTTCATGTGGGCATCATATAGTTAGACTGGGTATCTAACTAAGGCCTGATAATCTCTCTGTTTTAACTGGGGGTATTTAGACTATATTTAATAAATTTAATATAATTATTCATATGGTTTGTTTTAAGTACACCATCTAGCTTTTTTTTCTTTTCTTTTTTTTTTTTTTAAAGATTTTATTTATTTATTTGAGACAGAGAGAAATGAGAGAGAGAGAGCACATGAGAGGGGGGAGGGTCAGAGGGAGAAGCAGGCTCCCTGCCGAGCAGGGAGCCCGATGTGGGACTCGATCCCGGGACTCCAGGATCATGACCCGAGCCGAAGGCAGTCGCCTAACCGACTGAGCCACCCAGGCGCCCCTTTTTTTTCTTTTCTATTTGTTCCATCTGTTCTTTGTTCTTTTTATTCTCTTTTTCTGCCTTTTTTTGGATTAGTTTTTTCATAATTTCATTTTTTCCTCCTTTATTGGCTTATTAGGCATAACTGTTTCTTTTGGTATTATTTTAATGGTTGCTTTAGGGTTTATGGTATACATCTTTAATTTATTAGAGTCAACTTTCAAGTGGGATTATACCACTTAACATATAATATAGGAACCCTATAACAGTATGTTTATAATTCTTGCCTCCTAGCCTTTGTGCTACTGTTGTTTTATGTTGTACGTTTTACTTATACATAAGTTTAAGTAAAGTTTAAGTGGTTATTATTTTAGTTTTAAGAAGTCAGTTATCTTTTTAAGACATTCAAGTAATTTTTAATTTATGTACCCACATAGTTACCCTTGTGCTGCTCATTCCATTTTATAGATCTAGATTTCCATGTGCTGTCATTTTCCCCTCCGCCTCTTGTGGTGCAGTTCTGCTGGCGATGCATTTTTTTCATCTTTTCTTTGTCTGAATTAGTTTTTATTAAAGCTTCAGTTTTGAAAGTTTTTTTTCACAAGGTACAGAATTTTAGGTACGAAGTTTTTTCTTTCAGTATTTCAAAAATCTTACTCTACTGTCTCATAGTTTACATTATTATTTCTAATGGGAAATAATAATGTCTGTTGTCCTTCCCATATTTTTCTTTCTTTTGTGCATATTGTCACCTCCTCTCCCCCTAAGTTACTTTTAAGATTTTCTTTATCATTGGTTTTGAGCAGTTTGAATCTGATGTTTCTTGGGTTAGTTTTCTTCATATTTCTTGTGCTTGGGGTTCATTGATATTCTTGAATCTGTGGGTTTATAGTTTTCATCAAATTTGGAAGATTTGTGCCCATTATATTTTCAAATATTGCTCCTGACCCCTTCTTTGTTCTTTCTTTCAGGGATTCTCATTTCACATATATTATGCTACTTGAAGTTTTTCCACAGCTCACTCATGCTATGTTTATTTTTTAAAAATCTTTTTTCTCTCTTTGTTAGTGGATAGTGTCTGTTACTGTTTTTTAAAGGTCACTAATCCTTTCTTCTGTATTGTCCAATCCTATACAGTCAGTTTTTCATTGCAGACATCTTAGTTGTCATTTTTAGCATTTCAGCCTGAGTCTTTTTTATCTTCCATGTCTGGACTTTCAAGTTCAGTCTCTTCTCTAGCTTTCTGAACATATGAAATACAGGTATCATAGCTGTTTTAATATCTGTGTCTACTAATTCTATCAAATGTGTCAATTCTAGATCAGTGCCCATTGATTTTTCTCATTTTGGATAGTCTTTTCCTGCATCTTTGTGTGCCTGGTAAATTTTGATTGAATAGCAGACATTGTGTATTTTATCTTGTTGGTGCTAGATATTTTTGTAATTTTATAAATACACTTGAACTTTGTTCTGGGGCATGTGTGAGGTATTAGGAAACCATTGGATTCTCTTGAGTCTTGCTTTCAGCTTTGTTATGTGGGACCAGGGCTCATTCTTCTTCACTGCTGAGGTAAAACCCTTCTGTGTACTGTACCTAGTGCCCTATCAATGACAAGGTTTTCCACTCAGGCTGGTGTGAACAGGCACTATTCATGGCGCTGTGTGAAGTCCCCTGATTGTTCACTCTGGGAGCTTCTGGCTCAGATGGTTTCCTCACATGCATACAGTGGTTGGTACTTTACTGAATACTTGAGGAGGGGAATTCTCCCTCTGTGCAACTCTCTCCTTTCTTGTACTATGCCCCAAGAAATCTAACCTCCTGTTTTCCGCAAACTCTTGACTCTGTCTCCTCCACTCAGGGAGACTGCAGGGCTTGGCCTGATTTCTGCTTCCTGTGCCATGGTGCCACGCATTAAGCTTGAGCCAATTCAGGACACTTCTTTTTTCCCCCACCTTGCTGGGATCGCTGTACTTTGTTGCTTAATGTCCAGTGTCGTGAGAACCCTTGTTTCCTATATTTTGTTTGTTTGTTTTTTTAAGTTGTTTTTGGTGGGAGGGTAAATATGGTTCCTGTATTCCATCTTGGCTAGTAGTAGAGGTATTCAACTGGAATTTCTGAAGAAAATTTAAAGAAGGGACTATTTGAGGGTGTGAGGAAGGGATTTTGAAGTATCCAGGCATCAGCAGTAATGGGACCACTTACTTCCCGAGGCCTGAAAGGGCACAGTGCAGGAGGTAGATCAAAAGGAAACAAGACACCCTCCAATTAGGATAATTTTCAGTAACAGAACTATTTAGAGAGATGAGGAGAGATGAGGGCCACCTGAATCATCTAGGGATAATAACAATAGGATTGTTCTATCCTTCTATTTAAAGGGGCAAGGTGAGGAATGGTTACCAGAACCCCAAAGAAGTAACTATGTGCAGAAAGCTGCCTTGAGAGGCTGCATTACCTTAGTTCAAGAGATGCAGGTAGTTCATTTCATCTCTCAACAAAGGGAGTCCTGACCTTTCTCTCCTTCCTCCTTGAAGCTAGTGCTCTCCATTGGCCAAACCCAACTAGAAGGCAGAGGATTGGAGTGCCTGGAGATCCATGCTATAGTCCCAGGACACAGGGTAGGCAGAAAAGGATTTGAGTATATAGTGTAGGAGTAGGGGGAAGCTGAGAATAACTGCAAGGAGTCATGATAACCTCTCGATGCTTGGCTAAGTAGCACGGTGGTTGGTGGTGCCACTCACTGAGAGAGAGGAGAGAAGGAATAGTATGTCTGGGAGAAGTAGGTTTGACATGTGAGGGAGAAATGATGAGATTTCCTTCCCAAACTAGGCATACTTTTCCCAGGAGACTCCTATAACACCCCCCCTCCCCCATCATCTTAAATTATTGAGGAGGCCCTTATCAACATGCAGGAAGCAGAGTTCAAACAGCAGGTACATATACAGTGATGTATGTGTGGGGTGGGTTTAGGGAGAATAGGGAAATGAGGTAGAAATCATTCAGGCTCAATGTATTACCAGTCCCTTGGCCATCTGGCTTTGGGCCTCTGGTTGCAGACCAGCCTAACAGCTGAGTAGCTTGCATTCTGCTCAACTGGCCAGGGGATGGAGAGTTTAAAAAAGGACTCAGTTAGGAGTGGATTGTGGGGGACGAAGGCTGAGAGGAAGACGCTCTATAAAATTAAGAGTGATTTCAACAGACCAATCTCGGTGTAGTTCACCAAATTCTGGGATTGTGGAGTTTCTGGCCAACTCTGATGTTCGAATGAGGCTACTGTTAGAATGTTTAGAGGTATCGTGTGGCTTGGGGGACGGGGCATAGGATTGAAGTCCCTCTCTGGTTTTTACTGGCTCTGTGACGGCGGTCAAGTAACCCAAGTGCACAGAACCTTAGTTACCCTATTGCTAACTGTGGACCCCTCTAGGGTTGTTGGGAGGATTAGCAAGCCGGTGTCCTAAGTCACTGGAACCAGGCCTGGAACAGAGTAAGCACTCCTAAGAAATTTATTGATCCAAGATGAGGCTTGGCTCAAAATACATCAGGAAACATTTGGATTCATGTGAAGATACATACTGATAAAACACAGGTCACACTAATTTTAGGGACCTAGGAAGAGAAGACTAGGGTACTTGATGAGGGCTCCCTCAGAACCCTCCATCGTAGACAGTTTGTGAAGATATCCGAGCAACTCTTCCCTTTTCTCCTTAACAAATTACTCTGATATTAGTGTCAGAGATTGGATATTGGGCTGAATGGGCCACTGATTTGTCCCAGTATATGTTGCATCTGGGGGGTTCTCCAGGCAGGTAAAGACCTCTTAGTCCACTTACTTCAGCTCCCCACAATGTCAGATGGAAACATGAGTGTCTGAAGATCATTCTTGTGAAATGTATCAAGTGTGCCTCATCCCTTTTATTTTAGAAAAAGCCAGGGCATGGGGGAGCGGTTATAGGAACCGAAAATCTATAGCATGGAGGAAAGAAGACCAATAGGTCACAAGAATCATCTCAAAGCATTTGAAGGGCTAGCTCACCTAAAAGGGATTAGGTGGTTTGGATGAGCCTGTGGGACGAGGCGTGGAGGGTGGGAGCCATGCAAAGCAGAGCTCCACTCAGTGTTAGGAAGATCTTTCTTATTATTAAAGTAATAGCTGCTCATTGTGAAAACGCTAGCAGGGGAGCGAGGAATTTAGAGATTGCCCTCCAAGTTTCCACGACCTTTCTTTTGGGAAGCAGGAGTTTGTGTGTTCTTCCTGAATCTCGTCTGTTAGGTCTATATAGGATGCATTGGCTGTTCAGCTATAGCATGGGTCAGGATTGCCTGAGGGCTTCTGTGGCCCTGGCCTTGGAGCTGCACTCCCAGAGTCTCGGAATCAGTAAGATCTGGGCTGGAGCCTGAGAATTTGTATTTCTAATGCCTTCCTTGGCCATGCTGATGTTGTTCTGCTGGAGACCACAGTTTGAGAACCACCGAAAGTCTTCTTTAAAAAAAAAAAAAAAATAGCACAAATGGGGTCATACTGGCATTTTGAAGAACTTGCTGTTGTATTTAATAACATATCATTAGCGTTTTTCTTTAGCTCCTTCTCTTTGGTTTTAATAGCTCCTTGTGTATATGTTTTAGCAAGTCCCCTGTTAATAAACAGTTAATTTGTTTCCAGAGTTTTTATAAGTGTGCTCTTGCCTTGACAAAAACATGTTGTAGTGTACATTTTCTATATCTCTTTTGCCAATCCATAAATTCTTAGAAGTTAAACTGTTGGGTAAAAGGGTCGATTTTTAAAAATGGACAGATTGTTCTAGACAAGGCTCAGCCCATTATTCTATCACTAAAAGTGTATGAAACTGCCTATTTCCCCACATTCTTGCCAAAACTGGGTAGAGTTTTGCCTGGAGAACCGCCCGGGTGCAATATATACTGGAACAAATCAGGGGCCTATTCAGCCCAATATCCAATCTCTGACACTAATATCAGAATTTCAATTTTTGCCGACTTGTTACATATAAAATTATATTGTTTTATATTGCATTTCCTCCATTATTTGTGAGGCTAAAGGTTCATATGTATTCATTGTATTTCTTTTTCTGTGAACTGCAAGTTTGTATTCTTTGCATTACAGGAAGAGGGAACAGTATGAACAAAGGTGCCAAACCTTCATTTGAGGAACTGCTAACAGTTCCTAGGGTTTGAGTATAAGGGGTTGAGATTGGGGGGAAGGGGAGTAGAGGGGTGAGGTTAGGGAGGAAGGCCGAGCCAGAGTTTTGAGGTCCTTGGGCTTATTTTGGGCAGAAGCAGCATTGCTGTAGTCAGCAATTTGAGCTTGTCCTGTAGCTCTTGGTAATTTCGACAGGGCCTGTTTGTGAAAGGCACCGTCCAGTTCCCCAAGTGTAAAGTTTAATCTTCAAATAACTCGTTCTTTATGCCTTTCACCTTGGACCTTAAATCCACTTGGTCATGCTTCATAAATAGGTAAACACAAGAAGAGGCCAAAGACCTTAGCCAGCTTCTGGCTGAGCCTGGTCTCTGAGGAAGGAGTTTTGGGAGATTGTGTGGGGAAGGGATTTTGTTGTTCTAGCTAATACTGTCCTGAGCCTTTCCTGAGTTTGCTGACATCTGACAGCAGTCACTGAGGTTGGTGGGTTCTTCTGTTGTTTTAATTTGAGTGATTTTTCTCAGAAAAGCCATGGATTCCGGCCAATATGCTAATGATAACGGCCTTGCTTTGAAGGTCTGGTTAGTTCTGTAGAAAATCATTTCATAGTTAATTATGTCAGCAAATCAACAGCAGCCTCTTGGAGAAGAAAGTGACAGAGGGAGAGAAACTACACATGTATTTAAATTATTCAGAACTCAGAGGTCAGGAATTCATGTTCCAAAAAGAAGAGTCCATGTCATAATAAATCCCTAAGTGTGTGTACAGTTTTCCCTGTTACGGGCTTAGCTTGGTAATTGGCATATGGGGGTTAAAATATTATAACTTTGCATTTAGAAGCAGGACACCAGCCCTCACTGTCTTTCTTCCTTTTTTTGCTATTTTTCTGCTTCCAGGGTCCTGGCATGGGAGGGTGAGACCATTGGATTATACTCTGGCTTTTAGTGAACTCAGTGTGAATTGGATTTGTAGAAGATAAACTGACTCCGACGAGACCCCTTGTCTGAGGCGTCTCTCTATCTTCCTTCTCCCCGCCATATACGTGCCTCATCAAGGAGGGAGATTGTCCTGGGGGAGGAGCGGGGAGCCTCACACAGAAGAGAGGCTTGCTAATAGTGCTTCTGGAACTCTCCAGGGGCAGAGTCCTTAGAGACTTTTTTTTTTTTTAAGATTTTATTTATTTGACAGAGACAGCGAGAGAGGGAACACAAGCAGGGGGAGTGGGAGAGGGAGAAGCAGGCTTCCCGCGGAGCAGGGAGCCCGATGCGGGGCTCGATCCCAGGACCCTGGGATCACGACCTGAGCCGAAGGCAGTTGCTTAATGACTGAGCCACCCAGGCGACCCGAGACTTTTTATTTTAAAAGGTATTTGACTATTTTATACATTAAACATCTTCCCCTCCCCCACAACCCAGTACTTCCCCTGTTACTATCTTAAGCTACACTGTGCCTATCAGCAGGTCCAAGGAAGTAGCAGGCAGAACATCCTCCATTAATATCTGTTTCTTCCAGTAGCATGTATAGTGACATAAAGTAGTCTTAATGAATCAGAGCAGGGAGAAGCCATTTCTAATGATTGAGTGTCCGAGAAGGTTTTGTAGGATAAACACACTTGGAAAGGCATTCTGAGTTTGCCCAGGATAAAGGCCACTTGTTTCATATGGAAAGCCAAGTCACTTCAGGGACAGTAGTAGCAAGAGCCCTGCTCTGGCTTAGACAGACCTGGACTAAATACAGCCTCCTTCCTCTCCTAGCTCTGTGACCATCAACTGGAGATTGATCTCACAGATCTCCCATCTGTAAATGGGAGAAACGGCACGTGCGTCGATGGGTGTTATAAATGGGGCATCCCTTCTCCCTTTCTCTGCAAAGAGAATAGCTAGGTAGGGCATTATAAGGAGCTTGGGAGGCATTATAACAAATAAGGAGTTGCTTTACGGGATCACAAGGATTGAAAAGAAGAGGGATCCAGCAGTGTCGTACAGAGGGGCATGTGGGAGATGCAAAGTTTCATCTGCTCTTAAGGCACTGTTTGTTGTTGGAGTTTGGGGATGTCTTCTCATGAGTCAGGTTTTCCACCCATGATTTCTTGAGGACCTGTGCTGTGCATTTGTCCTCAACATGGTTGGATTTTGTATTTGTGTCAGCTGTTGTGCCTTGCCTTTGCGGCTGGTGGAGGGTGGTGGTTTTGGCTAACAGCCAGAACTGGCTTTGTTTTGATTCTGTGGCTGCCACATTGTGAGGCAGACATGGGGGTTTGGTGAGTTCTGACTTCTCTGCCTTTTGGAATCCAACTTTGCATTAACAGAACAGCCAGCCTTTCTACTGTTAATACTATACGCCTCCTTGAATCACCTCGTGCTTATATTTGAAAATGGCCTGATAGACAAGATCCTCAGCACCCTGAAAAATATACAGAGTTTCTGATCTAGTGGTTGGAACAGTGATGAGAACAGTCAACTGGTACTTCCTTTTCCAGCCATCATCTCTGCATTCTGTGGAGAAGGGCGGTGTTGGAATAGGACACTTGGCCGAGAGTGTGGCTGGGATTCTGGTGGCAGCACCAAGCCACTTTATTGCCATATGTAGCTCGCTAGGTGCATTCGGTTTAGCTTAAAGTACAAAAACTAGGAATAACTTGAGTTGTCACCACTTGATTTGCAAAAATCAGATTCTTACATTAAATTGTCAACCCTAAAATCAGAGCTCCTATATTTTTTAGCTTCCTATTCCTACTGTCCCGGCACAGAGAAAGCACTTAACATTTGCTTAGTTTCCTGGAATTTGCGATGTTAGATACAGGAGAACATCCAGGTCTAGACTACGTATGTTGCAGGTGTCCAGAGGCGATTTGGTGTTGGAAGGGACATAATGCCCTAATAATTGCTGCTGTTTATGGAGCGTGTACCGTACATCAGGTGTTATGCTAATCAATTATATAATCTCAGTTAATCAAAAAACACTTAGGACATTGGAGCTGTAGGAGATAGCTTTTCACGTTAAGAGGAAAAGTAACTGTGAGCGACCTGTACTGTGTATTCTTGGTAAAACCAATAGACAACCAGTTATTATTGCCAGATTAGCTCTTTACTTCCCATCCCAAGCTTTCTTGCCATCTTACATACAGCGTGTGTGATTTGTTTAAAGTGCTATTTAGTTCTTTCTGTTAGAAGACTGGAGAGGACAGGCGTACTCATTGCTTATCTTTTTCTTCCAACCTTACCAACTGTCTGCTTGCAATATGACTAACTAAATAAATTGTGTGGGACTCTTGTACCTGAGCTCCCAGCAAAGTCCAAAGATCAAAGTCGAAAGAAGATACTGAGTTCCCTCTCCAGTCCCTGGGACACTGTTTCTGCGCACACTGTCACCTAATTGGTCCTGAAGGAGTGGCTTTTTAAGAAATAGGACTGAAGGTAAGCTCACCCACTCTAGAGGATTGTAGCCTTAGGAAACAGTATTATTGCTATTAAGTTATGTAGGGGAAAAGAATGAAGGAAAAATACAAGAACAACCCCCAAATGGTGGGTTTTCAGCACAGTATTTGTAGCATTGACCCCCTTCTTAGAATTACTGAAATAGTTTTGCAAAGAACAGCCTCCCAAGTCCATGCCCCTCTTCCTTTTTCATGCTGCATTTGAGCAACTTACATGTTTGGTGAAGAATCAGCCGTGAAGTCTGTGGTTTCCTGTGGTACATTACTAATAATATTTACATAAGCTATTACTTAATGAACCGTATAAATATTTATCATAGGAATAGTATTTTGATTCATGAATAGGGGCTAAAAATGAGTCCCGTCTGATGTGGGAGACAAAGGCAGAAGAAAAAATATTTCCTTACTAACCTACAGCCCATTGACAAATCCTTGAAACAGGCAGAGTGACCTTCCTCTAGGGACTCAGCTGCCTTGATGTTAATACTTTGCTAAGGGCAAAAGGCAATCTGAACCCAGCCCCTAGGATCCTGTAAGTCTACTTTAACATAAAAAAATTCCTTTGGAAACTTCCTTTATCTCTACCTCTCAAGATACATGTTGGCAATCATCCTCCAAGCATGTGACCCACCAATATACATCTGAAGGGTCTCATGACTGAGGTTTACTAAACAATAATAAATGACCTTTCCAAACAACAGCAAGCCCCTTCTGGATCTTGGAAACCTTGTTTCCAAAATACCTGGGAGGCTTGCGTTATCCCTAACCCCCTCCCAACTTCAAAGTATATAATGGGCCACTCCTCATGACCCCAGTGCGGCTTTCTGCCCACGGGTCCCATCCCATGGTGCTTTGATAAAATGATCTTTTTGCACCAAAGACCTCTCAAGAATTCTTTCTTGGCCATAGGCCTCGAACCCTAATGTCTTTCCTACATCACAGTCCATGCTGGGGGCTTGGATGGGAGGCTGTTTCTGCCCTTTGAAGGATCTTGCAGACTGAGAAGTTAGGTGGCCCAGGACTCGTGTCCAGCACAGCTTGAATTTTTCTCTATTATCTTCTTTCTCGTGGTCCCCACAGTCCATGTCCTCGTTTCTGTCTGCCTGTCACCATCCCCCTAGCCCTAACAGTAATTTCTCTTTTTAGAGTATTCATCTTTGCCTAAAAAGAATGAGATAGAACCAAAGTTCTGACCCTCACCATTCACAAATTGGGCTTTGCAGCCTTTCCAACTTAGCCTCGAATCCCAGCTTCTCAGGTTCTGCGCTGTGTGACCTTAAACAGCTTTATTGCTGAGAACCTCAGTCTCCTTAACTGGAAAATGGGCTCATACTGCCTACCTCACAGGGTTGTTGCAAGGAGTAGATGCAATCACAAAATCATGTGCGTGATTTGCAGAGCAGAGCTTAATTGCTAGTCTTTGCTACATTTGTTGTTGATAATTGTTACCGAAGAAGTTAACAAAGAACTCTGTTTTCAGTTTTAGGTTGGTGTTGTGGAGGGAGCCCTACACTTGCCATAGAGGCTGGGGTTCAAGGCTCGGTGTTGCCCTTTACTGTGTGTGCCTGGGGCGAATTTCCCCATCCCCCTGAAGTATAAGATGGTGATAGGTTTACAAACTTGATTGAGTTTCATTTGGAAGAGATTAAGGCATGTGTGCAAGTGCCAGACACACAGACGGATCCTACTCCTTATTACTATTTTTTTTCTTAGATTAGAAAATGGAATGTTTTCCATTTTGCAGTTATTTTATTTGTTGAGGAGAAGGGGAACTGGATACAGTTTGGAGCCCAGGACACAGCAGAGTACTTGTGACTGAGGAACAAAGGGCACCGAGGGGAAGACAAGGGATCTGAGTTGCAGAAAATTCTGTGGCAGGGTTTTTAAAACTCTCAGGGTCAAGTTTCAGGGAAGCTGCCCAAGGGCTTGAACTTACTTCCCTGCTTTCACGGTCCAGGTGTGGAAACAATCACAAAAGAGATCACTGAAAACTATAGTAATGGGAAACATGGTGAACCTGAAATATTTAATTAGGATCTATTTCTTAGAAAAACATGAACTGGGAGGTGTGCGTGACCAGTGCTGGGAGGTATGGTGCCCTGGTCCCCATGGGTTTGACTGTCCCTGACTGATGCCTTGGTTAACGTGGTCTAGAAATGGGTGGTTTGTCAGAGAGAGGCAGCCTGGCATTGGGGAAGAGTCAGGCTCCTGAGGTGGGCGGCTTGAGTTGGGAGGTAGCCAATCTTAGACAAAGGAGGCATGGTCCTTGGCAGATAGGCATTTAATAAATGGAGGAGAATCAGGCAGTAGAGCACCCTGAGAATGGTTGGGGACTTTGGGGCCAGAGGGAATAGGATGGCTGTCAACTCTATTCCTTACTAGTTATATGACCTACAGGAGCAAGCTACTTTACCTGTCTGGGACTCAATTTTCCTCATCAGTAAAATGGGGATGATATTTTTCTGAATTATCTTTAGGAGTTGAGGTCAGGATTAAAAGTGATATGGCAATAGAAGCAAGCTGTTGAACAGAGCATTGGAGACACAGTAAACATAGTACCTTTTATTATTCCCAAAGATAGGTTTTAAAGGGATGCACAGAGTCACAAAGACTCGAGTTCCTGCTTTGTGCCAGGCACCGGGTTGGCACGGGGCTAGCTGTGATCCCAGCAACAATGGAGTTAATAGTAAAGCTCCACTCCTCATATGAGGTAGGGGCTTTCCTGAAGGGTGGCCTCTTTCCTGTTTAGTGAAGACGTGGATCCAAAACTGGGGTAAGCACTGGGTCAGCTGCAGAGTAGAAATCTGCCTTTAGATTTTACTGGAAATAAATCGGATGTCTGGGTGGTGGGTGATAAGGTGTTGCGCTCCCTGCCAAGGAAGATAGAGTCAGAAGTGAGGAACCCAGGGGTGCCTGGGTGGCTCAGTTGGTTAAGCGACTGCCTTCGGCTCAGGTCATGATCCTGGAGTCCCTGGATCGAGTCCCGCATCGGGCTCCCTGCTCAGCAGGGAGTCTGCCTCTCTCTCTGACCCTCCCCACTCTCATGCTCTCTATCTCATTCTCTCTCTCAAATAAATAAATAAAATCTTTAAAAAAAAAAAAAAAAAAAGAAGTGAGGAACCCAGGCTTGAGGAGCTGGGCCAGCCCCCTAGGGGAATCTGTCTTGTCACTGGGGCTAAGCAGGAGTGGGAGAGGCCTGGGTGATGGCTGGTCAGTTTGAGTAAGCCAGAACGTTTGTAGAGACTCTTCACTTCCTACTTACTTCTTTGTTTCTCTTAAAATAGTCCTGGAGAGTTCTAGCCAAGGGCAGAGGATTATTGGCATGCTAGGATCAGTGTTAGGAGCAGCACCTCTGGGCCTTAACGCTGGAGACAGTGAGATGCTAGAAGAGGGAATACCAGTGAAGAAGATGTGAGTGTGGGAGGCTGAGCAGCTGCTTGGTCAGTCTTCCTCCTATTTGCACGTAAAGAATGTTGAGGAAGCTCTGAGCCAGTGCACTGTCCTATTGGGTCCTTTAAGGTAGCCTCAGCTCTTAGCAGGGTGCCTGGTGCCTGGCACAATCTGCGTTTCTTTGAATGTCAATCATGGATTTGCGAGATGCATTGTTATTTCATATACCACTAAGAATAAGAAAGACAGTGTTACCAATTAATTGTAAGATGCCATTGATTGTGGGATTCACTGATTTCAGAGGCAAAATGTGAAAAAAATGAGTGTCCTAGAATTAATAAAATGTGGTTGTAGGCATCCAATAAATATTTGTTAATTGGATGAATGAAGCATACAGAGATTAGAATCAAAGCAAAACACTAGTACCCATAAGTACAAAATTAGGAATTCAAACTATTAAAGCATGAACCTTTTCATCCTTGTTTTCTATTGATTTCACCAAGCTAGTTGTTCATTCAGTACACATTTATTGAAAATTGATTCTATCTCAGACACTGGTAGGAGCTAGGGATGCAGAAATCACTAAGTTCCTTTGTTTTTCAGGTTCAGGCCAGTAAGGGAGTCAGACCTGGAACCAAAAATAAATCACATTTCAGAATGGTTAGGATTTAAAAGAAAGTAGGGGGTTGCCTGAGTGGCTCAGTTGGTTAAGCGACTGCCTTTGGCTCAGGTCATGATCCTGGAGTCCCGGGATTGAGTCCTACATCAGGCTCCCTGCTCGGCAGGGAGTCTGCTTCTCCCTCTGACCCTCCCCCCTCTCAAGCTCCGTCTCTGTCATTCTCTCATTCTCTCTCTCAAATAAAGAAATAAAAATCTTTAAAAAAATAAAAGTAAAAGAAAGTAGGGATGCGGTACTCTCCTGGCACCAAGGGACGGAGAAAGACAAGGAAGTCTTTCCTGGAAGGGAGATGGTTGAATTGGAACTGAAAATGTAAGTCCGTGGGCACCAGGCACACAAGAGAGGAAGGGGTTAGGAAGGGAAGGGCAAGTACAAAGCAGTGGGGCAGATGCACGTGAGAACCTGCGAGGAGTCTCAGGACGTCTGGAATTTCGTGTAAGAACGGGCAGGATTGTGTTTGACGACGAGGATGACCGCAAACAGAGGGAAGCTCCTGGTGGGCCTGGGATGCCATGCCCGGGGCATCAGGCTGTATTGTAGCCATCCTGAGTCTCGAGAAAGGACCCAGCAGGGGGATGGCTCTGGGGAGGCGGGGAGGGCGGGGCTGGACCCATCCTTGTTTCACACGGAGCAGCTCTACTTTGACTTGTTTTATTTAAATTTTCTGTGAGTCATGGCTTGAAGAAAACGAAGGAATGCGTAGTTTGACAACTGGTGCTGTGGGTCCTGTGTAGCTCCTGAAACCTTGGAAGCGAGGGAGGCAGGATGATTGTATAAAGTGCAGAGGCTGGAGCCCAGCTGAAGGTAGCACACGTGCTCACCGTGGCCTCCCTGCTTCCCTCTCCACCTGCCTGGGAGCCTGCAAGCCAAAGGGAGCAAACCCCGTTGGGGAATCATTGTGAATAAGTCAGAAGCAATCACTTTTAATGAAGCTGTTTTTGACTGGGATAAATATCCAGGAAGCAGTAACTGAACATCTGTGGGCTGGCTTCATTTTAGAATCCCCAGGTGTGACTTTGCCAAGGAAACATTACCTTTTTTGCAGTGGAAGGGCTCAGACTGCTTTCTCGGTGGAAATGAGACTCGGGGTGCTAAGACTGCCCCGAGCTCACCTGGGGAGTTGTAGCCTGTTCACCGGTGTGCTTGTCTTGGGGGCTTGTTCTTACTCAGTGAAAGGCTGATCTGGGAAATGAAAGCCTCTGTGAGATTTCTGTGTCATGTGGGCTAATCTGACCAGAGGGACTTAGAGCGGCAGTGAAGGCCAAGGAATTCCTGAGTGTTCTGTGGTCCGATTTCCTTGTAACTCACAAGGGGTCTGTAAAGAAAACAGATTGTCTAACGAATTCCTGATCCTGTCTCCCGCGAGGCTCCTTCCCCATTCCCAGTCACTTCATGACTCGGCTGCAGTATATTTTCCTCTTCTCCAAAACGACCCCGAAAGCTGTTAAGAACGAACTGGAAGGGCCTGGGATTGGCAGTGCACGGAGGGGAGACCGTGGGTCCAGGCTGCTCGTGAGTGATGCCGCCACGTCTCTTCACTTCTTCGAGACCTGTTTCCCCGTCAGTACAATGTGCATCATGTACACTTAACTCTTATGTACGTGGACCTAGCTGTAAGAGAAAAGTCGTGTATCTCTTGGAGTCTCCCCCTGATTACCTGTAAAGTAGAGATTTAAGTATACTCTCCTTCTAGAGTCCCAGTGAAGAATAGAGGGGGTGCATGTACTTTTCACCATGTTTGGCATGTAATAGGTACTTAGTAGATCTTTTGGAATGAACGGTTGACAGGGTAGGTAAGGTAGATGAGTACTTTGTAATACTGTGGCCACTGTCCTCCTGATTCATACTCAATGAGAATAAATACGTGTCTGTTACCTCTAGATTGGCTGGATTCCACAGCCCCATATTTACCTGAATAGCACTTTTCACCCAGTATCACGACTTGGCTTCAATTATTATGCAACTCGCAACTGCTGAACATCTGACTTCCTTCTAAGAATGGAAACTCCATGTCTGAGGCCTTCCCTGTCTTGTTTACCCACCACCTAGCTCAGTGTGCCCATTAGCATACTGTTAGCACTCAGCCTTTCTGTTGGGTAGAATAAGTAAATGGCCACCAGTTGGTCAGCTGCACCCCTTCTATTTCCACTTGAAGGTGTTTTGTGCCTGATTTTGCGGACCCACTTGGTCTTCATGTGGTTTTTGTCCTTGGTTACTGCAGGTGGAGGGACCACAATGCCTGGCAGAGATCAGGAACCAGGGAGCTACTACGTGGGTGTGGACGTTGGGACAGGCAGTGTGCGTGCGGCTCTGGTGGACCAGAGGGGCATCCTTTTGGCTTTCGCAGACCAGCCGATCAACCAGTGGGAGCCTCAGTTCAACCACCACGAGCAGTCCTCCGAGGACATCTGGGCCGCATGCTGTGTTGTCACAAAGGTATGGCCACAACTGTGGCATTCTATCCTTGCGTGTGCCCCCCGGCCCCCAGCTGCTGAGCATGTCTATTGTGCACTCCTGGTACCAGGGGCAATGTTGGGATGCTTTAGCTATAGGCCTTGCCTTTTGGGAGCTCACAGTCCAGTGACAGAGACCAGTAGACGGCTAAACTATGACTTGGTAGGTGCTGGGGGCTCAGTGGCTGTGGCTGGAGCTGAGGAAAGAGTAACTTGGAGGGGCTCAGGTGCACAGGACCCAGGATGTGGAACCTGAAGAGGTTCTGGTCCCATGTGACTGAATGTGGAAGAGGTCACTGATAATCACAGCTAACACCTGTGCATTCTTGCATGCCCAGTGCTATGTAGACTGTGTTAGCATGCATTGTGTATGGGAATCCTCGCAAGGACCCTAGGAAGGTGGTCCTGTTACAACCCCTATTGTATTGAGGAGGAAACAGGTGCAGAAAGGTTAGGTGACTTACCCAAGTTCATGCAGTTAGTAAGCAGCAGAGGCAGGAGTGACTCCCAACGCTGCACCCTGAGTCGCTGGACTGTCCTGCCTTCCAGGTGGACAAGTGGGAGGAGCCTCATTTTGTTCAGAGGCAACAGCATGTGCCAACACATGAGGGGCGAGTGCCCATTAGCATACTATTAGCACTCAGCCTTTCTGTTGGGTAGAATAAGTAAATGGCCACCAGTTGGTCAGTTGCACCCCTTTTATTTCCACTTGAAGGTGTTTTATGCCTGATTTTGCAGACCCACTTGGTCTTCATGTGGTTTTTGGCTAGGTGGTGGGTAAACAAGACAGGTGGCATGTTTGGAGAAAGCAGGGACATTGAGTTGTGCCAGACAGATGTTGATGTGTAGTGGCCTTGGATTGCAGTCCACCCGCTGGCTCGGGGAAGGAGGAGATGCTCATTTGTCTCATTTGACTGTTTGGTTTTAGAACCTGGTGATCCAGAGGGACAGAGATACTTTGGTCTTTTTTTCCTTTCGGAGGGAAAAATAAAGTCCTGGTTTCTCTTTTCTCTCTGTTCCTAGTTTTGTTCCTTAAATATTCATGAAGGGCTTGGTAATTTGCAGATGGACAATTCACCATTCTGTGTGTATTGATCAGTCTGTTTAAACTTTAATGAGCTCTGGGCTACTGTCAGTACCCCCAGGGAAGAAGGCAGAGAGAGGAGGTGGGTGTGGGCAGCGCCGGAGCTTTCGATAGGAATAAAAGTGGGGGCACATCTCTTCTGCCTGTTTAATTTTCCTCCTCCCTCCCCACTCTCGGCCCCTGCCTTGGTGAGAATCTTCTACTCTTTGCCCTTGGGTCTCCTTTGTTCTTTGAACATATAGCCTTTCTTGCCATTAAGGAAATTGTCAAGAAGAAAATACAATCCCCTGATGAAAAGCTACTTTAAAAAAGGTCTGCTCTAAGTACAGCTTGGTTTAATGGTAGATTTTTAATCATCTCCTGGTGGCGGCCAGCTTGTCATCCGTGTGAGCCCCATGAGCCCCATGAGTGCCATGGGCATTTGTCCTAAGCGAGGCTGTCTCGTTGAGGCTGTTGGGGTAAAGCTGCTGGGTCTTAGGCTGTCCCCTCACATGGAGTATGGCCGTGTGGCCATGGGCCAGCAGGCATAGCATAGGCCTGACACATCTATTCGCAGCTCATTGCTCGTGTGAGGTTTAGAGAAGGAAGGAAGGTGCCTTTCCCTGACCGTCTGGTCCTGCAAAAAGTGTGTGCCCCCTGAGCAGGGGTCATGTTTTGTTTATCTATAGTTCCCTAGATTTCCTTGCCTCTGATATGCCCAATTCATGTTTGTTGAGTACATGAATGGATGAAATGTCTGTTATTTTCATTATCTGGAATGTACTCTTACCTTCTTCACCCGCCCAACTCCTGCGCAGGTCCTTCTAATTTTCAGCATTACTTGCTCCTGGGAGCCTTCTTTGATGACCTCTGACCCCTCCCTGCCCTTGCCAACTTGAGAGGAAAGAGAGGGTGAGAAAGCCCTCTCTGCCGCCCCAGAGCCCACTGTCTTCACCTGTCCTCGCCACATAGCACTTGATCTGGTCATTATCGGATTGGATTGTAATTGGTGACTTGCGTGGTTTCCTCAAAACCACGAGCTAAACTCTTGAAGAGAATCACCCCTGTACTCCCAGCATCTAACACGTTGCCTGGCATAGCGTTGATTAATGTTACTTAGAGCTAAAAATGAACAAATAAAATTCTGGCATCCCTCATCTTGCTTAAGTGTCACATAACTGTGTGAGATAGACTGCCATTCTTTCTGTTTGACACATGAGAATATTGAGGCTCTGAAACTAACAGGTATTAGAGACAGGACAAGACCCCTAGCAAGATGGCTCCAAATCCTATTTTCCATTCCACTACTCCCACTGCCCCTAAAATTGGAGGGTCTTTAGTGGGTTGGTACTCACACATCTAAAAAGTGCTATGGGAACACCTAAGTCTTGGAGGTAGACATTGTCCCTGATTTTAAGGACTTCTATCTCTTTTTGGACCCACAATCTTAATCATCCCAAGAAGATGAAAACATTGCAAGTTCGTGTCTAGCAAATACCAGCTTCCATTAGGAAAAAGGAAGAAGATAAGCCAGAAGTGTCATTCAGCCAACAGGCATTTGTCGAGTATCATCTAGTTCTCACACAATTTTCTGAGCACTTACTATGTGCTATGGTTTTTGCTAAACCCTGGAGTGTGTACAGAAGAGGTATATAACAAATTCTCTGCCCCTAAGGATGAAATAGTTAAGTTGCATGGAAAAACCCAGCACCTATGAGGCCAACGAAGTAGTGTTTTGTTCTAAGTTGTACTAGCTGTATGAGTAATGGTCGGAGGGAGGAGGAGCAGAGAGGGAGTAACACATGTGGGATTGAGCAATAATGTTAACCTCTTACAGTCGTAGAACCTGTGTGGTTTACAAAGCACGTTCATAGCCATTTGATTGTCATACAAGGTAGGTAGGGCAGGGTGGTGGTTCCCATTTTACAGTTGAAAAGAAAAATGGAGACCCAGAGAGTTAAATGACTTTCCCTAAGTCACCCAGGAGGTCGGCGATAAGCCTAAACTCAGGTCAGATCTTTGCCTTCTTTCCATGTCTAGCACCACATACCTTTGTTGCTTGTCTGGATTCATGCAAGAACCTAACTGATGTCACGTATGCACTTCCCCTTTCCAATCCCTTCTCCTTTTTGCAGCTACAATGATTTTTTTTTTTAAAGATTTTTTAAATTTATTCATTTGAGACAGAGAGATGCAGAGAGAGAGGGAGCATGAGCAGGGGGAGTTGCAGGGGGAGAGGGAGAAGCAGGCTCTCCGTGGAGCAGGGAGCCAGATGTGGGACTCAATCCCAGGACCCTGGGATCATGACCAGAGCCGAAGGCAGAGGCTTAACCTTCTGAGCCACCCAGGTGCCCAGATTTTTTTTTTTTAATGTAACCTGATCCTGTCACTCTTATGCTCACTATCCATCCATAGCATCACACTACTATTTGGATAGAACTCAGGATCCTTAATGTGGTCTTCAGGCCCTGCCTGGTTTGGGTTCCACCTACTTTCCTGGCTTATCTCATGATTCTCGTCTCAGCTGCCTGTGTTCCAGCCACACTCTCCTTCTGTCCTGTCCCCAAGCATGCAGTGAATGCTCCTTCTAGTCTCAGGATCTTTACACACATTATTTCTCCTTCCTACAGACTCTTCCCGCCTTCTGTCAATGTATCTAACTCCTCTTCATCCTTGGATTTACACCATCTAATACACTAGTCACTAGGCATGTGTGGCTATTTAAATTTAAGTAATTAAAATAAAAAACAATTTAAAGTTTGGTTCCTCGGATGCACTGGCCACATTTCAGATGCTTGGGAGGCATGCACGGCTGGTGGCTACTGTATGGGGCAGCACAGATACAGAACATTTCCATCACTGCAGGAAGTTCCACTGGAGAGTGCTGCACTGAATCTTAGCTCAAAAGTCCAATCCTTGAAGGAGGAAGCCTTTTCTCACCCAGTATCACCTCCAAACTAAGTTCTATTTTACTTACTTACCATAGAACTTCACATGGTTTGTGAATCATCCATTTTTTGATGAATAATAAAATAATAGTCATTTTATAATCAAATAATAAAAATAAATAATCTTTGATTTTTTGAGTTGATCTCTATCTTCTCCTAGATTTGATGTTTCAGGGGGGTAGGAACTACAGTTTGTTCACCCATATCCTAACATCTGGTAGACTCAGGAAGCGTCAGAAGAATGAATGAGTAAAGGAATTGAGATCTCTATACTCCCAATCAATGGAGAAGGCTTGAGGAAGGGTGTATGGCTAACCGGGACTCTGGAGAACTCTAAGAGACGACATTCAGAGCTGGAGCAATGGCATGGACAGAAGTGCTGACATGGGGATGTGAAGGAGCCAGCCAGGGTTGGGGCAGATGGGTTCCAACTGGAGGAAGAGGGGAGACTGCATTGCATGAGGGGGCAAACCTGGGACAGCTGGTTCTGAGGCCAATAGGGTATCTTCTAGAATCATCCTGAGTTTCAGATTGACTAGCAGCTGATTCAGGATGGCTTGCAAGGAACAGAAACTAAATTCAAGGATGCCAGTTAGGAGGCAGTTTCTTCTAATGAAGTTCTGGAGGCTGAGATTCCTTTGAACTATCAGCCCTGGGAGGCTAGGACTACGTCTGTCTTATTCAGCATGTGTACTCCTTGCTGGCACATACAGGTGCTTAATAATTTCTTTTTTCTTTTTTAAGATTTATTTATTTATTAGAGAGAGAGAGAGCGAGCGCACAGCAGGGGGAGGGGCAGCAGGAGAGGGAGAGAATCTTAAGCAGACTCCCCGCTTAGCACATGGAGCCCAAATGTGGGGCTCGATCTCACGACCCTGACATCATGACCTGAGCCAAAATCAAGAGTTGGACACAACCTACTGAGCCACCTGGGCACCTCAGTGATTTCTCTTTAATCATGAATGGCTGGGTGAGAACGTTGGCAGAGGAATAAATAAGAGTGACAAGACTGACTTTGGAAGCAAGATCTAATAGGACTTGGAGAAAGTGGAGAGGAAGGAGGTGAAGGTAGTTTTAGAATTTCCTTTCTTAGGAGAATGTTGGTGTCCTTGACATAAATGGAAATGTTTGGTATCTATTTCTGTTTATCTTCAAGGGACACCACCATACCTAAGCTAAGATGCTGTGTAGTCCTGGTCCAGGGTTGGATTTATGTGTTGTGCTAGTCACTAGAGTAAATTTTGTTAAATAGAGTGTCTCCAGGGGCCTTGCAGGTAACATACTCCCCATACAAGCTGTATTAGCCTGTTTGCTGTTCCCACCTCGGGGTCTTTGCCCTTGACTGTTCTGCCTGCCTGCAAGAATTTCCCACCAGATTTCCCTAAGGTCAGCTCCTCAGGTCCTTTATGTGTTAACTCAAATCTCATCTTCTCAGCAACTACCTCCCTCTTTTTTGGCACTCCTCATCCCCTTATCATTTCCTAGTACACTGTATGTTTTATTTGTATTAGGTATTGTATATTCCTAATTAAATGTAGTCTCCAAAAGAGCAAGGATTTTTTTTTTTTAATATTCTCTTCTTTGTTTCCCAAATACCCAGAAGAGTGCTCAGCCTGACCCCAGAAGAGGTTTGATTATATTTGCTGACTGATTGAACGTGTGAGTAATTGAATCGTGTAGGCAACCGGGAGTGATGAGCCTGAGGGAACCAGGGATTTCATAACCCCACACACCCTCAAGGCTGACAAAGGCATTCAAGTCAAGATTGAAAAGAATACAGTACCATCCACAAAACTCAATTGCAAGTTGGACTCTGCGAGGCCCTAGGCTTTGACCCTTGCTCCAGAGAGAGCTAAAGAAAAAGCCAGGTATGCCTCTGACCCTCCAGTTCTCAGTTTGGAGGGTTTCAAAGGAATACTGTCCCCCCACCCAATATGGCAGAGTCCGCTGATTTAAAGCACATGCAGGATTGAACTGGTTCCCACCATCAGAACAAAGCGACGCACAATCCCTTCCCCAAATATTTGTTTGCTGCCCCATAGCTACGAGTTGACAGATGTTAGACATGGACCAGGTTACCAAATGAAGTTGCAGAAATCTCCGGAAATTCTTTAGAAGAGCAATGCGCTTTCTCTCTAGCTGTGGAAGTTCCCTCGATGCCAAGTCATTGGGGTGAGTTTACTGGACTGCTTTCTTCTTCCATTAATAAGAGCATTAAAAGGAATCCTCCAGTCAGAGGTCAAGTCCCAGGTACCTTCTGGGTAGTGTGGCCTTGACAGCCATCTTTCTGGGATGGTTTAGATGGGGACGGGGTTGGGGAGTAGGGTGGTCCTACTCCTGGATCAGCATGATCATAAGACATTTTCATGTAAGGCTGGGGTTGTGGCTACCTAACCGAATCAGATTTAAATGCATGTCACAATTATTCTTCTAGTTCCTTGTGATCGATTTCTGTTGTAGAGATGGAGAGGTTGAGCCTTTGTGAGTGAAAGGGCATGAGTAGAATATAGAACTTTGTAAGTCTTCAGAGGGGTTCGTAAAATAGATTGAAGAGAATATTTTCTTTGCACCTACTGGGAGTTTACTCCCACCATAATTCTTGAGGAGGTTTGAGTTTATTCGGTCTTCTTGATCACTATTCCCTTTGCCTCTCATTTGTCCGTGTGCTTATGTGACACAGAGCGCGCTATGCTTTGTGCATAAGAAAGATTTCATGAATGTAAGTGTAGATTGGTCAGTGTCGTAAAGGTGTGCAGGGCATTCACCTCATGCTGTGGGGCAAAGATATTGCCAGCAGTCACAGATGGGTTACTAGCAGATGTTCCCCCCACCCCTGGAATCCTAAATTACAAGTCTGGAATTCTAAAACAGGGAAAAAGAAGAATTGTGTATTTTAAATGGGGATGGGCACTTTTGAGTTGACTTGTGTGGGATTAAAAGGTTATTAACATTTTTTGTTTTTTAGAGAGAGCATGCATGCGCTTTTGCATGCACAAGTGGGGGCGAGGGGCAGAGGGAGAGAGAATCGTAAGCAGGCTCCACTTTCAGCATGGAATAATAGAAATCTGTTATTTTACAACTTTAAAAATTATATAACAATGTAAAAAGTCTCCTGTTTCCTCCAACTGCAATTTCTGCTCTCAGAGGTAATCACTACTGTTAACAATTTGTTGTATACAAATTCATCCCTAGCTTATGATTTTTCAACTTTATGATGGTGCAAAAGTGATAGGCATTCCATGGAAACCGTACTTCGAATTTTGGGTTTAGATTTTTTCCTGGGCTAGTGATATGTGATATGATGCTCTGTCTTAATTAGCTGGGCAGTGGTAATGAGCCGCAGCTCCCAGTGAGACCTGTAATCCTGACGGTAAAGAACCAACACACTCACACCATTCTGTAACCATTTAGATGTTCAGTTTTTCACTTCCAGTACAGTATTCAGCAAACTACATGAGATATCCAACACTTTAGTATAAAATAGGCTTTGTGGTAGATGACTGTGCCCAAGTGAAGCTAATGTAGGTGTTTTGAGCACATTTAGGGTATGCTAGGCAAAGCTATGATGTTTGATCGGTTAGGTATATTCAGTGCATTTTCGACTTAACGCTATTTTCAACTTACGATGGGTTTATCTGATGTAAGCACATCCTAAGTGGAGGAAGATCTCTATATTTTTTTAACCTTACTAACATGTCATGGATGTCTTTCCATTTCATCTTTAGCTGAACCTCTTTAAAAATATTTAACAGTTTGAGGTATAATTTACATACTATAAAATCCATCCATTTAAATATATAATTCAGTGATAGTATTGAATTTACACATTTGTACAATTATCACTATAATCATATTTTAGGATACTTCTGCTACTTTAAACAAGTTCCTCTGTGGCTGTTTGTGGTCACTCCCCAGCCCCAGTCATAGATAACTGTTTATCTGCTTTCTGTCTTTATAGTTACTCTTTTTTAGAAATTTAATATAAATGGAATCCTACAACATGCATTCTTTTGTGTCTGACTTCTTTCATTTAGCATAATGTTTTTAAGGTTTATTCATGTTGTTGTACTTAACAGTTGGTGCCTTTTTCTTGCTGAGTACTATTCCATTGTATGGGTATACCACACTGATTAACCATTTGATTAAACTCTGATGGACATTTGATTTGTTTCCAGTTTGGGGGTATTATGAATAATGCTGCTATGAATATTTACATATAAACATTTATGTTGACATATGTTTTTATTTTTCTTGGGTAAATGCTTAAGTAAAATTGCTTGGTTGTATGATAAGTTATACTTAAAAACTGCCAACCTGTTTTCCCAAAGTGGCTGTATTTTCCATTCCTGCCAGCAGTGTATGAGGTTTCCACTTTCTCCCGAATTTTCTAATGCTTAGTATTGTCAGTATTTTCCAATTGTGATTTAGTTTGCCTTTTCTTAATAACTAATGATGCTGAGTATATTTCCATGTACTTATTGAACATCTGTATGTCTTCTTGGGTGATGTGTATATTTAAATCTTTTGTCCATTTTGTAATTGGGTTGTTTTTCTTTTATTATTTCAGTTTTTAGAGTTCTTTATGTATTCTATACATAGGTCTATTATAAGATGTATGAATTGCAAATA
The DNA here is from genome assembly GCF_054177405.1 of Leptonychotes weddellii. Lineage (NCBI taxonomy): Eukaryota > Metazoa > Chordata > Mammalia > Carnivora > Phocidae > Leptonychotes > Leptonychotes weddellii. The sequence continues at coordinate 43,991,401 of NC_138372.1, forward strand.
TTTTCTCCAATCTGTAGCTTATCTTTTCATTTTCTTATGGTTGCATTTGAAGAGCAAAATTTAAAAATCTTCATGAAGTAAAATATATCTGTTGTTTTTCTTTTATGAGTCTTGCTTTTAAAGAAATCTTTGTCTAACTCATGTCAGAAAAATTTTCACCTACAAGTTTTGTAGTTTTATTTTATTTTTTTATTTTTTTTAAAGATTTTATTTATTTATTTGACAGAGAGAGACACAGCAAGAGAGGGAACACAAGCAGGGGGCAGTGGGAGAGGGAGAAGCAGGCTCCCCACAGAGCAGGGAGCCCGATGTGGGGCTCGATCCCAGGACCCTGGGATCATGACCTGAGCTGAAGGCAGATGCTTAACGACTGAGCCACCCAGGCGCCCCTGCAGTTTTATATTTTACATTTGGAGATATGACACATTTTGAATTAATTTTTGTGTGCATGTGAGGTAAAAGTCTAGAAGTGTAAGTTTTTTTTTTTTCTTGCATGTGAACATTTAGTTGTTCCAGCCCTATTATTGAACAGACTGTCCTTTTGCCATTGAATTGTCTTGGTACCTTTATAAAAAATTAATCAACCATAAATGTTTGGGTTTATCTCTTATATTTCTGTTCTTTTCCATTTAATCTATAAATTTATCCTATGCCAATCCCACACTAATTATATAATGATAGTTTTATATAAAGTTGAAATCAGGCAGCTTAAGTTCTCCAACTTTGTTCTTTCTTTTCAAAAATGCTTAGACTCTTCTGCATTCTTAACATTGCTACATAAATGTTAAGAGCAGCTTGTCAATTTGTAAACAATAGCAAAAAAATCCCAAATATCCAAAAACCTGCTGAAATTTTTATAGGGGTTGTGTAGAATCTGTAGATTAATTTGAGGATATTGCCATTTTCACAATGTTGAATTTTCCATTTCATGAATATAGCATATTTCTCCAATTTGTAGCTTTTTTTGTAGGAATGTTTTATAATTATTAGGGCATTGGTTTTGAATTTCTTTTGATAAATTCATTCCTGAGGGTTTTTTTTTTATGCTATTCTGAATGGAATTATTTCCTTAATTTCAGTTTTGATTTGTTAGTTGCTTGTATATAGAAATACAGTTAATTTTAATATGCTAATCTTGTATCCTGTGATCCTACTAAACTTGCTTATTACTTCTAGTAGCCTTTTTTTTTTTTTTTTTGGTAGCTATCTTAGGATTTTCTGCATATGAGATCATGTTTTCAGCAAAAAAAGACACTTGATCTTCTTTCTTTCCAGTCTGTGTGCTTTAAATTTCTTTTCTTGCCTAATTGCATTGGCTGGAAACACTAGCTGCAGGTTGAATAGAAGTGGTGAAAGAGACATTTTTCTTTGTTTATAATAGGAGGGAATATTCATTTTATCATGAAGTGTAATGTTAGCTGTAGGTTTTTGTAGATGCTCTTTATCAGGTGTGGAATTTCCCTTGTCTCTGGGTTTATTTGTTTTGTTTTTCTCTCTTTTTCTGCATCTGTTGAGATGACCATTTGGTATTTGTGCTTTATTCTATTAATATGTATAATACATTAATTGATTTATGGATATAAAATCAACTTTGCATTCCTGGGATAACCCCACGTGGTCATAGTATATAATACATGTTTTGTAGTTAATATTTTATTAAGGATTTTTACACCTATTTTCATGGCAGATACTGGCCCATAGTGTTCTTTGCTTTTGCTGTCTTTGTTTGGCTTTGATATGAGAGTAGTGCTGGCCATGTAGAATTTGTTGGAAAATGTTCCCTCCTTCACTTTATCCTAAACAAGTTTGTGAAGGAATGGAATTATTTCTTCCTTGAATGTTTAACAGAATTTGCCAGTGGAGCCATCTGGTCCTAGAGATTTTTGTTTTGTTTTATTTTGTATTTGTGGGAATGTTTTAAATACAATTTTGATTTTTCAAGAATAAATCCTTCTCAAAAATTAAATGTTTGATTTTTCAAGAATAAATAAATGTGGCTTTATTCACATTCCATAGCCCCCAAATGGTTGTTTTTGATTATTTTGTCCAGCTTGATACTTTTATTTTGCTAAAAGAATTTGCCACCTCCCTTCAGAGTACCACACTCAGAAGCTACTTCTCTACGTCTTTTTAATGGCTGTACAATATTCCATTTTGCAGATGTACCATAATCTAATGAAAAATAGTTTTTCCAAATTTTAAAAATATTCTTAAATAGTGATACAGTTAAATTTAATCCACATATAACTTATGCTAGTAATTCACTAAAGTAGGTTCCTAGAAGTGAGTTGGCTGGGCAAAAGTTAGATGCACATTTTTAATTTTAATAAATACTCTAAAGTTATTCTGCAAAATTTGTACCAAATTATTACACAGTTAGAATAATGTAAGAGAAGGTCCACTTCTCTCTATCTGCCACTACTGTATACTGTTAATCTTATATATATTTGCCAATGTGAAAGGCAAAGATTGGTGTGTTTTTATTTGCATTAATTTATTTAAGTGGAGTTGGGAATCTTTTTTTATGCTCTTTGACTATTTCTTTTTATTTTATGAAGTGACTTGCCGTGTCCTTTGCTTGATTTACAATTAGATTGGTTGTCTTTGTCTTACTAATTTATAGGATCTTCTGTTATTTTAGTTATATGAAACTTCTTTCTGTTTTCTGTTGTAAATATTTATTCAATTTAGCCATTCACTTTTTTTCTAGTCATAACTGTTTTCAGTCTTTTAAAAGCCTGTCTTGTAATTTATGTTTTTGTTTGTTTTTAAAACAGCAAGTTGTACAAGGGATTGATGTAAACCAAATCCGAGGGCTTGGGTTTGATGCCACGTGTTCTCTGGTGGTTTTGGATAAGCAGTTTCGTCCTTTACCAGTAAACCATGAAGGTAGGACCTTTCCACTTTCTTTCCCTGGTGGTGGGAGACTGGCTGGGCCCCAGGTGTAACACGAGGTCAGATGTCTCTTATTGCCAAGGGTGAGATTTAGTGGTGGAGCACGGAGGCCAGAATCATGTCCTGGAGGTTACCTGGTTGGAGAACTGTTGGTGGCAGTGGTGACATGGGGGCTGGATTAGGGAGAGACTTGGCTCACTAATGCACAGAGCCACAGTGGAGAGCTCACTGAAGGAAGGACATAGGTGAGCCAAGTCCATTTAAAGGAAATAGAATAAAGTAGACAGGACCATGCATCACACAGAAGCTGGAAACAGATTGGCCTCTTTGTTTTCAGTAGCCAGACCAAAGGACATTCCCACTTAATGACATTGTCCTAATAGAGACTTGTGAGTATAATAATGAGCTGTTCAAATGTATGTGCCACTTGGGTTCACCATCAGACGTTTTTCATGGGTCAAGGTCTATCCCTCTTGGAAAATTTTAGCAAGTAGCACAACACTGAGGTTGCAAACCCAAAAGCCCATAGTAGTGGGTGGGTAATGAAAATGAGTAAAGTGGGACAGGTTTGAAAAAAAACCAATAGCACATGTGTGGAGATAAATTTCAACTCATTTTTAGCCTTTTCATGAGCAGAAGACATTTGGGAGTGGTGGAGAACACAGCACAGTGGAAATTGCATGTTCCATCTAAGGAGTGTGGCTCTAGGCATCGTCAGCGAGTTGTTGCCAAGATAGCCATTGCAAATGTCTTTTAGGCCAAGATTGTGTTTGAGAACCCTCCGCAGTGGACACTGCTGTCGCAGTGCCCTTCTTAACAGGTGGCTATGGATACCAGGGTACACCAGGACACCATGGAACTGGAGTCAGGAACGTCCTGGATCTCAGCTCTGTTCATGCTGAGTCATGACACCTTGAGTGAGTCACTTTCCCTCTGCATTTTCTGAAAGAATTGGAATAATGAACCAAAGCTTTGCTGTGAGGATTGAGAGCCTGACACCTGAATGCTCAGAAACATTTCTTCCATCCGATCATGAATTCCTAAAAAGAGAATGTGTCCCACTCACTTTTATGGACCTAATTCATAGAATAGTGATTTATATAAATTACATGTGCTGGAAAAAGTATGCAAGTGGATGAATGGTTAGAACACAGTGCTAAGGATGTCCATCTTTCTACACACACACACACACACACACACACACACACACACACACACACACACACACACACACACACACACACAGACTTTTCCCCCTTTTTGCCACATTTATTAGCACCTCCCATTGCCAAGCCCTGTCTCATTAAGTGTTGGGATGTCAAAGACAAACATGAATGTTCCCTGTTCTCAGTGGCTGATCACTGGCTCGCCTGGCATTGTTCTGGCCTAGGAGGGCAGAACAGCCCCAATCTGGGCCACTTCAGAAAGCACAGACTGAAGAAATGGGCCTGAGCTAGCAGACCTCAGCTTGCAGCAGCAATAAGCACTCTCCAGTTATGAGATATGGACAGCCATGGATCTGGCCCCTTGGGGAGGCTGTCAGCGCTTCCTTGATTGACTTGCTTTCAGTTGTGACCAAGTGATGGTCTCTTAGGGATGCTGTTGGATGAGTTCTCATTTGGGGTGGACTTTAGATGTTAACAGCCCTAGGTTCCAAGGGCTCTAACCTCTGATCTGCTAAAATGCATGGTTTTTAATTCTGGCTTTATATTAGAATCAACCTAGGATCTTTTAAAGTCCCCAATTCATGAGCCTTACCTCCAAGATTTGTATTTGCTTGGCTTGTGGTGAGAGGAGGGCATCAGTATTGTCAAAGTTTCCTCCATAGTTCTGGTGTGTGGAGAGAATCACTGGGTGCAGCTGAATGGGCAGCTAAGATACCAGGAACAAGAAAGAACACTTGAAGTGGAAGAGAAGAGTTCCTTGTTAAGCCTGCTTACATATGCACCCTCTCTGGGTGCCATCTTTTTTCTCATTGCAGGTGGAATTGCCTCCTGTTAACAGGCCTTCTATTAAAACGGTAGTTAGGTTGCAACCCAAATTATAAGTGTTGAAATAATTTTACTCCACCAAAAAGGTTAAAATGTACCCATTCATCAAATGCATCCAGCAGCATGTGCCCCTTACCAGCTTCTTGCCTTTCAACGGGTTCTATTAAGGTTAGATTTTATCTGAAATGGATTATCTTGTGCTAGAAAATGAAATTTGAATTTTAAAGGTGACTCAAAGGTTGTTTCAAGACTTCTTATGCCTGCATGGCAGTGAACAGCTCTTGGTTAACTGGAGTAATTGTGAGGAGCAGGCAGTGAGGTCAGGAAATTAACCAACACCATTTAAAGGCAAACCCACAACACTGGCAAAAATATAAAGATGGTAACAAAAAAAAGGAAAGGGAAAAAACCCCAAGTAAATTAAGTACAGTAGTTTAAGAACATTAATCATGACTACATCATAAAATATTCTCATTTTAGCCTCTTCTTGTTTGATCTTCTTTCCTTTGGAGATTAGACAGCCCCCGGTTGGACCGTGGAGCCAGTGCTGCCTGCTTCCAACTCTGTAATGCCCCCTAACTCACAGCACAACTCTGCTTGGGTCATCCCAGCCGCAGGAGCTCTTGGGAGCAAGAAGCAAGGGTGGTAATTCAGGGTCGGGGAGGGAGTTATCACTTAGGCTACTCTGCAATAGAAACCTAATATTGAGATGTTTTTGCTAATTCTTAGTGATTTCCCACAAGCATACCTCCTGTGAGACATTCAGAATGTTAATTGAATGAATACATGGATGAATAATCTGCCCATGGGTAAACTGACTATATAACCCAAATTCTGCTCTAGCAGTTGCTTTTTTTTTTTAATTTTTTAAAAGATTTTATTTATTTATTTGACAGAGAGAGACACAGCGAGAGAGGGAACACAAGTAGGGGGAGTGGGAGAGGGAGAGCAGGCTCCCCACTGAGCAGGGAGCCCGATGTGGGGCTCGATCCCAGGACCCTCGGATCATGACCTGAGCTGAAGGCAGCTGCTTAACGACTGAGCCACCCAGGCGCCCCTAGCAGTTGCTTTTAATTCTCTTAAAACATGACACTTTCTAAGGCCTGTGCTTTGTTTCACGTGCTGACCCTTTCATGTTAGAGCCTCCTTCCTCACTGTCTTCACCTGGCTGACCAGCGGCCAGTCATTTTCAGAACTAAATGAAAGCTTCCCTGCCTTCTGGAAGCTCTCTGTGCAGCCTCGGGCTCAGCTGTGCATAGCCGCCTCTGTGCTCCATGTCCCACTTCTGTTCTGACTGTTGACTTACCTGGGAGACTGGCTTTGTCCGTCCAGCCACATGCTGCATATAGGCAGGACTGTGGCATATTCCTCCCGGCATCCCAGCACCCTGCACTGTGCCTGGCAGGTAACAGGTGCTCAGTGAGAGATTAAATGAGCTTTCAGTGGAGTCCTTTATTTGTGATTTTCTATAAGAACTGGAAAATGATTAACTTCCTATTTTTTGTTCACAATGCGAATCATTAATAGATAATCTTCATATATATATGTAATAAGCTAATAGAGTCTCACAGTTTCATTGTGCGGTTCTGTGTTTTGAGAGCCTCTTCCTGTAGAGGCAGTAGGAGCTGGAAAGTCGTTCCAGTTGAAAGTTCAGTGACAGGTGTTTTTGTCTTGAAGCTGCTGCAGTTGCATTTATACAATATTTAGGAAGCAGTATTGACATTGTTCCCCCCCTTTTTTTTTTTAGATTTATTTATTTGAGAGGGAGAGAGAGCACATGGAGGGGAGAGGCAGAGGGAGAGGGGGAGAGAATCTTAAGCAGACTCTGTGCTGAGCGTGGAGCCCGTGGTGGGACTTGATCCCATGACCCTGAGATCATGAGCTGAGCGGAAACCAAGAGTTAGATGCTTAGCCAGCTGCTCCACCCAGGTGCCCTGACATTGTCCCCCTTAACACGCACACATACACACATGCATGTGTATGCATGTGTGCACTTGTGTGTGTGTTTACCTACACACCCACAGTCTGATTCTGTGATGTTTCTGGGATGAGACCTGGACATCAATGTTTTTAAAACTACCCTGGGTGGTTCTAATGTGCAAGGAGGGTTGAGATCCAAAACTTTAAGCAGTGATATTATACAGTATAATCACTCAGCTATTTAAAAATAAATCTTAGGGGCACCTGGGTGGCTCAGTCGTTAAGCATCTGCCTTCGGCTCGGGTCATGATCCCAGGATTCTGGAATCGAGCCCCGCATCGGGGTCCCTGCTCAACGGGGAGTCTGCTACTCCCTCTCCCTCTGTCTCTCCTCCCTGCTTGTGCGCTCTCTCTCTCTCTTGCTCACCCTCAAATAAATAAAATCTTAAAAAAGAAACCAAACAAATCTTAGATGTCTCTCTGGAAGGTTTCAGGTATTTCCTCTTATTTTCCAAGTATTACTGTTGTTTGAGGAGCTTCTGTGGGACCTGAACCCCCCAGCAGGCAAAGCTGAGACTGAGTCCTTGCCTCATCATGGTGATGATGAACTGACTTCCATATTTTCTTAGGTTGGCATTTTTTTTTCTTTAAGTTTTAAAGATTCTTTTTCAGAGACATGGCAAAATAAGGAAAATAAAATTCGTAGCCTCTTGTGTACCCACTACTGAGGATAAAGAGATGAAAATTTGCCATCTTTACCACAGACTTTTTTTAAGGGAAGAACTACTTGAAGCTTTGACTCATGTCCACACCCCCCCCGCCCCCGCACCTGGCAGGTGACCAGGCTGCTGTAGTTGGTGTTCACAAACACGTTGTTGCTGTGCTTTCCCAACATATGTGTCTACCCTCAACAACAAACAATATATATGGTGTTTAAAAATATCCCAGCTGGTAGCATTATTCATGTTGATATGTGTAGCTTGAGTTTAAGTTTGTTGTACCAATTTATTTATCCATTCTCTCAGCACAGATCTGTTTCAAAGCACGCTATATGCTTTTCCAAGCTGTGAGATAGGAGGCATGTCTTAAATCTTGGAGTCAGTTTGTCATGGAAAACGACCCAGGTCAGAGTTGTTTTGAGGATTAAGTGAGATGCGAATAAAATGTTTAGCACAGGGCTTTGGGCACGCACACACACATACACACACAGAGCTTTATAAACATTTGTTATTAGCAAAGATATATAATTGCTACAGCTCTTCTGCAATTGCAGAATAATGTGTGAAGGGCCTGGTTCAATTACTGTTGGGTCCCCTTTTATCTTTCCCTTTTATTATCTCCCAGTTTATTCATTTCTGCTCTCTGCATTTTGCCATCCAGGAAGCAGAGGACTGTAAAAAGAATATTGGCTTGCCCATTAGTACATGAGGAATTAATTGAGGCCGTGGAAGGGAGAAAGGGACAGTTTGTTCCTTTGTGGGCTGCAGGATGGTAGAGGTCGGATGTGAGGTGCATGCTTGTGCTCCCTTTCCAGCTGGTTTTAAATTCTGTTTCTTTTTTCTTCTTCTTCTTGAGAGCCTACTATGTGATAGGTACTTGCCTTTATGCGCATTGCCTTGTTCGGTGAATGAAAAATCTCAATTAACCCTTAAATGCTATTAGGTGTTGTTATCCCTGTTTTCTAGGTAAGGACACTTAGGCTAAGAAAAATTTAATGACTCTTGTGATGTATCTCCACCTGTAACTGAAATAGTGCGCGTTCCCCATGAGGTCCGCCTGATCCCCAAACTGAAAATAATTCCATTGCTTCCCACTCTGAGAGAGGGGGATAAAACAGCTAAGTTAACTGATTTTAATCAAAGTGACTAGAAGAAGTGGGGCTATAAGCAGATAAAAGCCATCGTATGGATGTAGTTGGCGTGTTATATTGGATATATTATTCTGTTGAAGTGTCTGTCCAAACAGCTCTAAAAAAGCCAACGTATTGTTTTAGGCTTACTTCATAGGCTCTTTTCCCGAAGATAGACCCAGAAAAGGTTTTCTGGAACAGAAGGGATAGGACAGGAGGGGAAGAAGTTGGGAGAGAATGAATGAGAATCTAATTAATTGGTAGATCTCAACCGGTTTTAATGTCGACATTTGACCCTGGGGTGACACTTAAAGGACACATCGCACCAAGGCAAATTCAAGGCTTGGGTGGAATGTACTAATTCATGTTGGTGGTAGCCCTCTCCCTTGCTGTTGCTGATGTATGAAATTATAGTAGTTGTGCAGATTGGTGCCCTTGGGATTCTGGAAGTGCCCCCTTGAAATAGAAGGCTAAGATTATGCGTGTGTCTTCCCCTCTCTCGTTTCTGCTAGGGGATCCCCGCCGAAATATCATCATGTGGCTGGACCACCGGGCGGTCAGTCAGGTCCACAGGATCAACGAAACCAAGCACAGTGTCCTGCGGTGTGTTGGCGGTGTGATGTCCGTGGAGATGCAGGCCCCGAAGCTTCTGTGGCTCAAGGAGGTGAGCGCCTAGGGTGCAGTGAGCATGCTAATCACAGCCGGGGATTCTGCTGATGTCGGATCCATCTGTACCAGGCGCCGTGCTAAAGTCTGTTACGTTTGATTTTTCCCAGCAGCTCTCTGACGAAGGTTGATCCCAATTTATTGATTACGTTGCAGTTAAATCATTCCTGTTTTTAGGTGCTAACTTTAGGCAGGCACAGTGATAAGTGTTTGACACATTATCTTTTTGAATCCTAGCAGCCACCTTATGAAGGTAGGGGTTGTCTCTTTTTGCGGGGAGGGGGTGAGGGTTTTCTGTAGACAAGAAAACTAAAGCTAATAGAGATTAACCAGCTCACCCAAAATGACATGATAAGTATGTGGCAGAGCCAGCGTTGGAACCTGAGACTGGTTGACTCCAAAATCAGTTCTCTTAATATCCAGGACTCTCCTGGAGTTCAGAGGCTGATTACCATTCAATAGAAAGTAGCAGAGCTGGGCTTTAAGTCCACATCTTCTGACCAGAACCTTCTTTCCCTGTGCACTGTATCCCCCGAGGATTAATCTGACCTTGGTGGCATGTTGGGTTTTTCATGTCACCTGAACTTGAGTTTCCATGTCCTTGAGTGATACGGTGATCTCTGGATGGAGCCCTTGTATGTGGTTCCTGTTTCCAGATGTTCAGATCCATTATGAACTGTGGATAATGGTGATGTCAGCTTCATGGTGCCCAGTAGGGATGGATGTGTGAGAAAGTTCAAGTCCTCTGGGAACCTCAGGGACTTGAAAATCCCTAGGTGGTCTGGTGAGGAGAGAATCCATCTAATTAGTAAGACCTGGCATGATTCATTTACTGGCTCTGGGGTTTCAGGTGATCTGAGTCTTCGATTACTCAAAATGTATATGGGGGTGAGGGGAGTGTAAGGGTGCTGAGGAGGTGTCCCTGGATTGCCACTGAGAGCAGAAGAGACAGAAGCAAAGAGGGCATCAGTAATCAAGGGAGGTTTGGCTTGTTACCTGGTTAGCATATTGAGCTGTTGTGTAAGCTTTAATTTGCAAAAAGCCTTCTATATTTATTAAGAGTCTGAAAACACAGAGCGTTTTAGGAGTCAGGGGTTTCTGACCCTACTGGCATCACCTTATGTGACTTTGAGCAAAGCATTTCTCATCCCAGGCCTCACTTTGTCCATCTATAAAGTGAGAGAGCTGGTCTGAACCAGTTTGAAACGTGATATAAACATATCCTGAAATACCAATCAGAATATAGAACTACTCCACACTGCCCACACCTTCTGCTTTGTGTTCTGTAGACGTTAATTGATTTAATCTTAGCAAGCTCTGCCTGATAGACAGCATGGGAAACTGAGGCTGACAGAGATAGCAGCGTGATTTTCCTAAACAGATGGCAGAGACAGAATTTAAACCCATGTCTGCTGGCCTTCAAATCCCAGCTCGCCCCATCATGTTATGCTGCACTGAAATCCCTCTTTAAAGTGTGTCACTTAGGGTAGGACCAGGAACAGGGGAAGTGGTGTTTTTAAACCAGCCTAAACACGCTGCAAGGGAACAGATGGGTTGGATACATCACACCCTTCTTGGCCACAGGTAAGGAAGAGCTGTACTGAATTAAGGGAGGAGGATCAGGTAGGTGGTCATTGGTACATCCTCAGGGCCTTATTGAGCACCTGCTTCATGGCTGGCTTGGGGCTGTATATCCCAGGAGGTCTGAATACACATCTGGTGTGAACCTCTCTGGATGCTCAGCACTGTGTGCTTGAGATCAAACTGTACTAAATAAAGCACATAGAAAATAATTAGGTTCTAGATTGCATGGCAGTCAGTGATTATGACCTCCAGAGACTGACCATCCATCCATCTATCTAATCAGTTCCATTTCAGAGTTTTCTGAGAAAGGCCTGAAACATTATCTCATCGTGTATTTAACTACCTGATGGTTGAGCCTCAAATCGGTTTTTAAAATTTCTTAAATTTATTTTTATTTATTTATTTTTGGTAAACACATACAGGAATCCATGCTGAGAATTCCTTTGATTTTTTATCATGATTGCAAATTCAAATAAAAGATATTGTCTAATACCAGTTTTAGCATTTTCTCCTTAAAGCCTGACCCAGATGGCTTATGACCCTTTTCTGACTTGAAGGTGTAAATGAATCATCTAGGGATCTTGTTAAACTGTAGATTTCTGATTTAGTACTCCTGGGGTAGGGACTGAGAATTGGCGTTTCTGACAAGCTTCCAGGCGATGCTGATGTTGCTGGCCCAGAGACTTACAAAACCACTTCTAGTTCGAAAATCTCTGTGCTTTATATCCTGAAGAGCACCTATTTGTGGAGAATCAGGAGACGGTACCTTCTTTTGAATGGGGCTATGGGAGACTGGGGTACCAGGAAGTTAGATACTTTCAAAGAGTTGTTCAACAGCACATCAGAATCAGTGTGACTCTGTGCTAAGCTCATGGGGCTGTCATTTCTTTACTCCCTTATTTGCTCTTTAATTCACCAAATATTAACTGAGGTTCTGCTCTGACCCAGCAGTGTCACAGGCACTGGGGACACAAGCACGAAGAGCACTCAGGCTTACCCTTGAGGGGCCCAGTGTCCTCTGGGGCAGTGGTGGGGAAGCAAAGGGGGGGTTTGGGTGGAGGAAAGAGACACGGAACCAGAACTGTCCGAAGATGTTCTAAGCACCTTGATAAAGGAATATGCAAAGTGCTTTCGGAGAAAAGAATTTGCTTCCGGGAGGAGTTCTTGAAGATGAGTCTCAAGATAGGAGTGGAGGTTTTGCCTAATAGAGAAGACAGGGAGTAAATTCTAGAGAAAGACTATGGTTCATTTTTGGTAAGGTACGTAGGTCCTGGGATGAGAGCCCAGGATGCTTCTCTGAGTGTAGTAGGAGATGAGGCCAGGTAAGTAGCCTGGGCTCAGTTTGTTAAGGGCTTATTTGGTGATAGATGGTTTTTAAGCAAGGGGGAGGGAATGTCTTAGATACCTTTGGCAGGGATGAAGAGACTGGATTAGGGGTGAGGAAATGTGTGTGTGTGGGAGTAAGAACCAGTTTTCATACTTTCCGGATTATAACACTTTGTTGGCTTTGCTTTGCTCTTAGGATAAATTCCAAAATTTGTAACACAGCCCAGAAGATGGTATGTGATATCATTTTCACCTCCCCCTTTCTGCTTACTGTGTGTCCCTTACCTTGCTCACTCTATCCACCGGGACCCCATCAGGGTGTCTCAAACATGCTCTGTTCTTTGCCACCTCCATCTTGACTAGGGGTTGGCAAACTCCAGTGCATGGGCCACATCTAGCCTGCTGCTTGCTTGGGATGTTTTGGGAGCAAAGAATGGATTTTACTTAAAATGGTTGAAAAAGGATTCAAAAGGAGAACGATGTTTTGTAACTTGTGAAAATTATGTGAAATTCAGATTTTCAGGGCCACAAAGTTTTATTGAAACACAGCCACACTCATTCATTTATGTTTTGTCTGTGGCTGCTTTTGCATCACATTTACACCTTCAAGACAAATGCATCACAGTGACAGAGCTGAGTAGTTGAGACAGAGACTGTGTGCCTACAAGGCTGAAAATATTTACTCTGTAGACCGTTAGAGAAAAGTTTGCTGACCCCTGGTCTTGGTGATGTGATGCTGTCCTTTCTGCCCCTGAATATTCTTCCCTCTACTCAACACCGATCCTAACTTATCATTCAGGTTTCAGCTTTACTGTTATGTCTTCAGCAAAGCCTTGCCTGACTCTCCAATAAATTAGAGATCTCTTTCCATTGCCCTCTTACTTCACTGTATCTTTCTTAAATTGTAGTGATGTATTATTTTGTATGATGATTTGCATGGTGCTTGGGTCTTCCCACCACTGTAATCCATGGGGGGATGGAGAGCCTATCCGTTTTGTTCATGGCTGTTTCACTATCCCTAATCAGCCTGCCGTATAGTAGGTAGTCAGTAAGTAGTTTCGAGTAGGGGCTCGGTAAGGGGCTTTTGCAGTCCCCCAGGTGAGAAGTCATGAGGCGTGAAGTAGGCACTGTGGGGTGGAGAGGAGATAGGTTCCAGAATTTTTAAAGCATACTATCAGCAGGATATGGAGGCCGATTGGCTATGAGAAGCGAGCGAGATGGCAGAGTCAGAGCTGACCACTCACTTTAGTACCGCTGTCATTCGTGGGCTCCTTGTCCTTAGCCTGGAATCTGATGACATGGGGAGTCGGGCAGAATCTGGAGTTCAGACTTCCCAGAAGACCCAAGTGATAGACTAGGACCACCGCAGCTCTTGGGCAAAGTCACGCAGGTCCTGGTTCTGCAATGTGGAATTTTAATCATGTCCTTTACATTTAAAATTTGTGTGTTTCAGGTTGATGTATGTCTCCTTAATAAGAATTGTCAGATAAAAGGAGAAATGCCATTTGAATTTTTCATAACCCCCAGCAGTCTGGCTTTTCCATTTGGTCTCAATGATTCTGACTCTCATCTTAATGAAGGCCAAATGTAAATTAAGTTCTGTCAAGGCTGGAACAGCTGGAGTCTCCTATCTTTATAAACATGAAACATTGCAGGGTAACAAGGTGCAGACTGGGGAAGGTCAAGAGAGTTAAGGGCTGATGCCGATCCTGACAGCTCAGTGTTAATGGAAGATAATTAACTGGTGTGTAGGGGCTTCGTGGGGATCTTCCAATCCGACTTTTAACTCATTTCCTCTTTTTGCCATTGTCAGCAGAACAGAAAGCTAATCATTTTATAGTTTGAGATTTTCATTGTTCTTTCCCAACTGGAACCAACTGGCTGGAATGTCCGAGGATTTTGTTGATGGGTTTAGAAGATCTGTCTGCCCCCGCCTCCCCCATCTCTCCCCAGTTCATGCCTCTGTGCTTCTGTTCCCCTGATAGCGTGCTGGGAAAATGAAGAAATGATTCTCTGGTTCTAATGTGCCTCTTGCTGTATATGTAGATTCTTTGGAGGAAGCTGGGAGTTGGGATGCCTAGAGAGGTGGTTTGATAACTAACTGTTAGCTGTGGAAGGTGTGAGTGGAGTGCTTTTTGTGAGAACTATTGAAAGAAAACAAAACAAAACTCCATGAGAGGTCAGGAAAGCCTGGTTCTCTTCCTTTCTGTGAAGTAAGAGGCTTGTCCCAGCTCATTTTTAGTTCCTTGTCTGGCCTCATTCTTTCCTTCTTCTTGACTGTATAATAACATCTATTATCTTAGATTTTTTCTTGCTTGAAATTCTGTGGAAGATAATGTTAATTTCCTTTCTTTGAAATATACCATTTCTTTTTTAATGGCAAGTATGGTGGGAACTACAGTCTTTCTCTGTGAGTTACTCTGGCTTTAAATTGCATGTATAGGCCTATTATTGTTCACTCACATTCATCAGACCTTAGCAGTAGAGCTGATATAAGATATTGGGGAAATTTGGGGGATAAATCGCAGTTCTGTAACAGAAGTAAAGTACAGGATTTGAAGCCAGACACACTTGGATTTAAATCACTCTCTGCCATTTACCAATTCTGGGACCTCAGACGAATGAAATCAACTTCTCTGAGTCTCACAGTGTTGAGCTGTAAAATGAGAATAGTAGTGTCAGCCTTGTGGAACTATTATAATTTAGTTGGATATTTGTAAAGCACTTTATGCAAGTAGATATTCAGATAGTAGTTACATCTTCACTTCCATTGTATTTTTAAAAAAAAAGTTTGTTCTACTGATGGTCATGTCAGTAATGTCCTATCACCAACTGAAAGAATTTTAAAAACTAGAATATCTTATTTCATGTAGTTGGCTGTAATGAGTGGTATTTTTCCTGTTTGACTAATAGCTAAGGAAAGCATCTAAAAACCACCATGAGGTTGTCAGAGACAATCATAGAAAATATCCAGTACAATAGTACAAAACATATTTTCAAAGTCATTCATTTATGTGACTCATCCACATCCTATGTGTAATCCCTATACCAGAAGGCAGCCGACTTTGAACTTTGAAGCAGGTTTACCTAATACCTTCTACTGTTTCCCCTGAAATTCACCATTGCCTCCAGCCTCAGCATTATTTTATTTCACAAAGATTATTTTATTTACTCTTCACACCCGACTTGTGGGGTCGATATGATCTCTTTTTGTGGGTAAGGAAACTGAAACTCAGAAACATTAAATGACTTACAGTCTCATACTGGGTGAGCAAACCTCCGTCGGGAGCCATACCACAGCTCTGTGCCCTGTACCCGTCCTGTGGGGGCCTCTGTAATCCACTGTCGGGATCCAGAAGTGGTCTTTGCCTTCAGGAGATTATAGTCTGATGGGAGAAGAAAGATAACAGCTCACCTGAGCAATCAGATCGGAGAAAGGAAACAGGTGAAGACAGTAGCTAAAGCGTATATAGTGCTAATTATATATCTAGCACTTTTCCAAGCATTTTATCCATGCTAAACTCCTCTAATCCTCACTTCCACCCTGTGAAGTATCAGATGATGAAACAGGCTCAGAGATGTTAAGCAACTTGCCCAAGGTCACTCAGCTAATAAATGGCAAGGCTGGGATTGGAACCTTGGCATTTCAGATCTAGAATCTGGGCTTATCACCATTTCTCCCTACCACCTTCTTCAAGTGTTTGCCTTGCAGAGTTTGGATAGATTAGTTCAGGGAAGAAATTTGTAAGTGATAACTTTAGGAGCCTCTGAGGCCAGGGACAATGGATGGTGGGTTCATTTTTTTTTTTTCCTTTAACAAATATTGTTTATTGTCTCTTGTGCAATAGGCACTGTGTTGGGCGTTAGAGATTCCAAAGTAAGCAAGACAGGTAAGGGCCCTGGGTAGGCTTCTGAGAACTTAGATTCTAGTATAGAGAGGCAGAAACTAGACAAAGAGACAAATACACACATACACACACACACACAAAGTGATTATATTTTCTGGAAAATGCTATGAAGGAAAAATACAGATGAACAGATTTGGCATGGCTGGCATGTTCTCTCTTGGGAGGTTTTGTTTGACCTGAATGATGATGATTTCAGGAAGAGAGGACAGCAGATTCATGAAGGGATGAAAGTACCTGTGAAATCAGCAGAGGAGGTCAGCAGGGCTGGGAGGGTGTGAACAAGGCAGAGAGTAGTGGGAGGTGGGTTGGAGCACTGGGTAGAGACCAGCTCCTGCATGGCCTTGAGGCCATGGGCAAGAATTTGGATTTTATTCTAACAGTACTGGGGAAGTGTCAGTGGATTTTAATCATAAGTATGACATGATCTCTGGTTTATGATGTAGAAATCACTCTGGCATAGTACTGGGTAGGTAATAAATATTTATATAACAACAAAGTTTACATTATAATGTTAAAAGGAAAAATTACAGAACTGTGCAGTCTTATGAATGTATTTGTTTTAAGAAATTATCAATATAGAGGGGGGCCTGGGTGGCTCAGTCTGTTAAGTGTCTGCCTTCGGCTCAGGTCATGATCCAGGGGCCCTGGGATGGAGCCCGGAATTGGGCTCCCTGCTCAGAGGAGAGCCTGCTTCTCCCTCTGCCTCTGCCTCTCCTCCCCACTCGCGTGGCTCTCTCTCTCTCTCTCCTTCTCTCTCTCTCTCAAATAAATAAAATCTTTAAAAAAAGTTATCAGTATAGAAAAAAACTGGCTATGTATACAAAAAACATTAACAATGGGGCAATAGTTTGCTACTGTTATAGCACAGTGCTCATGCTTTTATTACTTCTTGGTAATTTTTCATGAAAAAAATAATCTTGTAGTCCTAGCTAACCTTTCTGTTTTATACTACTTCATCATTTAGCATAGGATTTTTTTCTTCTTGGGCATGTTTTCCTTAAAAGCCCCAACACAGTATTATTACCCCATTATACAGATGAAAACAAGACCCAGAGGGTTTAAATAGCTTCCCCAAAGCTACACAGCAAATACAGGTGGCGCCAGGATTCTCCCCAAATCCAGCCTTCCTCCAGCTCCTGGGCTCTGCCCATCGGGCCTTGCTGCCTGTTCTCAAAGAGCACTTGTTTCTTACGACATGGCAGGGCTGCTGCCTGGCAGCTCACAGGCCGAATCTGGTCCCCAGATGGGTTTTGTTTGACCTTACCCTGTGCTTGAAAACAAAAACAAAAACTTTTTTTTTTTGAATTAGTTTTCAACATTTAAAAACTAAGAAATTTCACATAAAAATCCAAATTTTCTGCTTCTTTAGAAGAAATAACAAAAGGATTTGGCAGTTGGGGGCCCACATTCCCATGTGGAAGAAACTGGCTAGTGCTGAGCAGGGGCTGCCCCCTTTAGAAGGGGCAAGTGTCCTTCATTTCACAGCCATCCCCACCCAGCTTGCTCTGCTCATTTCCTTTCCCAGCATTACCCTCTAGGCGTTTGGATTGGAGACCCAGGCTGTGGGAATTTGTTCAAGGAATCCATCATTACTTTTCCTATAACAAAATGCTTAGAGAAGTGGAAAGATTTTCCAGATGGCGAACTTCTCTGTCAGTGGCTCTAGGAATGCTATACCCATATTCTCTCACACCTCTGAGTCTTTGCTCAGGTTTTTCTTTTGCCTGGCAAACTTACAATTTCGTCCTTCACTTGGGAAAACTTATACTAATTCTTCAAGACTCCAAGAAGCCTTCTTTGACTTTCTCCATCGGGTGTTGATTAGGCTCCTGCCCTTTGTCCCCCATGGCATCCCCCCCCTTTCCTCTACCTTGGAATTTATTACAGTATATTGTGCCTCGTTTATCTCTGTGTCCCTAATGTCTAGGGCACTGCTTAGCATCTAACACCGCCCAGTAGATCTTTTAACCGATGGATGGATGAACAGATGAATGAATTTACCAAATCATATATCATGCCATTTTTGATTGTTGTGTACGTCTAACCAGCAGTTCCATTCTAAAGTAAAGATCTCCTGCAGACCAAATGTAAGTTCATTTTCTCTTCCCCATTGTGGAAAGGGAAGTTTGGAGTATTACTACTCCTTTCCACCCCCTAGCCACCCGTTGGCTGTAGTCCTGTTACCTTGAGTCACAGCTTGTTTTGTGTGTTCAGTGAAGGCCCCAGATGGAGGCAGGAGCTCCTCCTGGTCTCTCTACTGTGTCTCTGTGTCTTGAGCATAACCCTTGGAGCTGCTTCCTTTACCCTGCGAGAGAATCCAAGGCGTATGTACTGAATCCAACAGCCTCTCTTTGGAATGTGTATACCAGGGGCCCTGTTACGTTCGGACCAGATTTCTCCCAGCCTTTGAGCAGTGTGGACCGTGTTGTCAGCTGTTGTGAGGGCATCTTTTGTGGATTTTCTCTCCAGGGTGGTCTGCCCATAAACTGGGCTTATAACTAAATATTCGGAGTGTTGAGGCTGGTGCCTTCATCTACCTGGACAACGAATCCTTTCCTTATCATCTTTGCATTTGCATATTTGATTTATGCCAAGTATGTACTGTATTCTTTTCGTTTTATAGTCCAACAAAGTAATTTTAAAAAGTAGACCTTCCCCGCATAAAAGGACTTGGTCAGATAACTAGTAACATCTAATAAATGTTGGCTATTATTATACTATATTTTGTATTTTGCTTTATGGCTTATGGCAGACTTTGATGTATATTTTCTTTATTTGACCATGATGACATGGTCTTGTGGGATAAATATTACTATTTGCCACATTTTACAGGTGCATACACAAGCCTCAAAGAAATGAAATGCTTGTCCACAGGGATTAGGATTGGGTTCCCTTCAGTGAAGGTCCTCGTGGTTCTAAATCATGTCTTGTTCCTTCTCCTTTGGGTTGATGGATTTTTAGCTCCATAAGAGCAGGGACCAAATCTCTCTATCCATACCTGGCAGTTGTCTCCCCAGAGCCAAACACAGTGCTTGCATTAAAATCATACTCAATAAATGCCTGCTAAATGAGCTCACGTTGCCTGGTCCGAGCCACACATATGGCTGTAGCAGGAAGGCCCATGTGCCCGGCATTTCTGCTGCTTGTCTTCCTGACCACTGTGTAGGGATGTCCGCTACATCCAGGCATTTTTAACGTAACCAGAGGCAAGAGCAAGATTGCTAAGTTCAGCTGCCTTTATGCCTAGGTGGAATGATTCAATGTAAAACAAAAATTGGACAACATTCTTTTCTTATAGTGGCTACAATGCCACTCTATGAGCTTTAGAAAAGATATGAAGAAAGACAATGCATTTAATGTGTGTCGTGATAGAGGAACTCGTTGGCACAATCCGCCTTGTGGAAGTGAACTGTAACCTTGGAAATCTGGAGACTCAGGGTAGGTAGATGTTGATTGAGGGAAGAGAGGAGGCAGGCCAGAAGTCAGGAAAGATGCTAGATGGGATTCTTCTGGAAAGATAAGTCAGTCTCATTTTCTCTGTATATACAGCTTGGTTTTACTCTTTTCTTTTTTTTTTTTTTTTTGGTTCAAAATGAGAATAGCTGTTCTGTCTTATAGGGACATACTCAATCAGTGAAACGAACTTTTGGCTGGTAACTACTATGTAGAAGATGCTATGCTTGGGGTTGGGGAGATAAAATGGAAGCTGACAGTGTCCTTTATCTCAAGTTGCTCCCAGGTGTAAGACCAAGTGCAAGAGGCTGTGAAAGCCATTTTCCCCCAACATTTTATGATCATAATCTTTAAACATACGGAAGAGTTGGGAGAATTTTATTGTAAATGCTCAGAACCATCACCTGGATTCTGCCATTAACATTTTACTTGCTTTATCAGGTATATGTCCATCTATCTGCCCTTCTATCCATCATCAATCATCCTTAAGTTTTTGCAAGTTGAGACATTGTTACACTTACAAAAGCAGTTTGAAATGTGTTTACCTTATTGAGATACTTACTAAATTCTATTTAAGGTATTTACCCTGTTTGATTGCTGTCTACAAACATCATCAATACTAGCACTAGAATTTATTAGATATCTACCATGTGCTTTTAAGTTTGCTATCTGACTTAATGCTTATGAAAGTTCTGTGAGGTGGATGTGATCACTTACTTTGCAGATAAAGAAGGTGAGGATAGAGGAAATGAAGTAGATTACCACTTACTGACTGTTGGATCTGGCAGGGCTGGAATGGAAACCTGGGCTTTCTAACTCTAGGAAATTGATTTAAAAAGAAGTTTTAGAGGTTAACTGGTCAAACTCCAGCCTTTATCAGGCACGATCCCCCATCTTCTCTACAGATGAAACACCTGGGTAGAGAGCTAGTTCTCATAGTTCAGGTTGCAAATCCCAGATAACAAATTTGTCTGACTGAAATTTTGAAGTTAAATATGAATTCTAGAATAAAAAATAATTGAAGTCATCCTAAGTTAGACTCCCAATTAAAGGATCATGCCTGAGACCCTCCACTACACAAATTCCAACCCATTCCTCTTTGTCCATGCTGTAGCACATTAGTTACCTCTTAAAGAGCTGGTCTTTTCCTCCCCTTTGCATTCACCTTAAAGTGTTTGTAGTTCAAAAAAAAAAAAAAAAATGAGTAAATGATTTAACTAGTTCCTTACCTCTTCTGAACCCAGGGGTCCTGGAGGCACCTCTGCAGCTGACCTCACTCAAGGGTTATCTCTTGCATCATGCTGTGGCCACTCTGCTGGCTGAATGATAAAGTCATTCAGGGATCTCCTTAACACCCCACGTCTCCTGAATCCTTCCTGTATGGAGAGGCTGCGGATTAGGTAAAACTTGGTAATAAAAAGTCTGATCTCAACTCTATAGCCCCATCAGTACCCGTCCCCACACCCTCTTAAAAAACTGCTTTAGTTTGGCTTCCAAGCTTTGTAATCTCAACAGTCCGTGTCTTCTGGCTCAAAAAATGCAAGATTAGGGAGTGTTCAGAGGGAATGAGCGACCTGCCTGAGGAAGTGGCTCTGCCCTCCCTGGCTTCTGTCTCTCATTTGGGCTTTGCCAGAGGGTCGGAACTGTGGCACAGAGACATTTTCTCCCAGTCGTGCTATGTGTGTAGCTATTGGAGCTTGCCCAAGTAAAGCAAAGTGAGCAATTAGGAAATAAGATCTTTTTGCCAATTAATTATTCATAATATTTTTAGTAATAAGGATTTGATCTTCCCCAATATAATAATCATTATTACTTCACCATCAGTGCATGAAAATTATGGGTCACGGACTCGCACCAGTCCATGGTCTGGTATTTGGGAGCAACTGGTCTCCGTGAGCACTGAAATTCTCCTGCAAAGCTGGCATTCTGTGGATCTAAGATAGATGAGAAGAGAATCAGGACCTGAGTGAACCCTACTGCAGTTGTCTTGGCATGAGGCCATGTGGTCTGGCTTTGGCTGAGGGTCAGAGACAAGCCCATGGACCTGAGAAAGAGGGTGGTGAATCACTGTGCAAGTATTTATCGAGCACCTCCCTTGTCCTGGGAAGCGGCAACCGGACAGTAGTGTATTGGCCTTGGAATTCATGTGGCTGGGGTTTCACCCAGGCTTTTCACTTACTATCTGCATGATCTTGGGCAATTCTCTTCACTATGGGCCTTAGGTTCCTGTCTATAAAATGGTGTTAAAGGCAGTATTGTTTCTCTGTGTCTTGGAGGGGAGGGTATTTGGTAAGTTGTAGAGTGCTGGTATAATGATGTATTTCCAAATGATGAATATGATGGAAGTGGTTGGTTTGGGGAAAGAAAATTAGGCCTATTTTTCATATTCTTCTCTCTAGATGCAGCTGAGAAGGCCAAGAGTGAAGGGAAAAATTCACATTATTGTGAGGGCAGGCAATTAACAAAGTGTGCTTAATCTTTAGGGACAACTTGGGGTGCAGGTATTACTGTCCTGTTTGAACAGGTGGCAACAGGCTGAGAATATTCACCTAATGCAGCTCATGAGTGGTCAAGCTGGGCTCTAACTCGAGGTTACTCAAGCATGTGCTCATAACAGCTCACAGACCAAGGATCGGGGAGAGTGGAAGAGCCTGGGAGAGAGTCAGTCCGTCCTCAGATGCTCCAGAGCAGTCTCACTTACCCTGTCACTGGTAACTTATGGGGTCTTCAGCAACAAACATGCTCAGGATGATGGCTCTGAGAATGAGTACATCTTTTAGAAGTGGTCTAAGAACTGTGTGTGCTCATCAGTTCCCACCAGAATCAATCAGGGACATTTATTCATTCAGCAATTATTTATTGAAAATGTACTTTATTCCAGGAACTCAGGAAAGTGCTGGGAATATAGCATAAGAGGCCCTATCCTCCAGCTGCTTCTGTTCTAGAAAAGGGACAGAAATGAAGAAATGAAGTCCCAGTGCCCTATAGGTGGGATGGCATCAGGTCTCTGTGGAGCTACACCCCAGTTAGGGGAGAGGAGTCAGGAGGAGGTGGTCTGTAGGCAGGGGCTGAGGTGGAGGGGAGCTAGGTAAGCCCTCAGGTGGGGTGGCTTGCAAAAGGCAGGCCGGGTAGGTGGAGTGGCACTGGGCAAGGTCTGCCCATCTGAGGAGACGAGACCTCCGTGGGGCTGCAAGTACCCTATGTTGGGAAGGCAATGAGTGAGTCAGTCAGAAAGCACCTTTTGAGTCCCATCTGTGTGTTTACTGCTATTCCTGATGGGAGTTTTCCATTTGCACATGGATAGAGCCACTATACTCCAGCCACAGGGAGAGAAAGGCTGGGAACTCTCTGCCCCTCCCCCCTTTTCTGACACTCCCATCTCAAGGGCCTGAAGCTGAAACCCAGGGCTCACTTGGCTGCCATGTCCTCTCTGAGCAGAGGGGCAGTGTCCTCATTTCATTTCAGGACCAGGCTGGACAGCACCCCAGAGGATAAAGCGGTGAATGAACCCCTCTAGTCCAGCAGGGTGGGACTGAAGGCCAGGCAGGGGCTCTTGCCACCTCTCCCTTGGTGGGCGTGTGACTCAGAGGCGGTGACATCAGCCATGACTTCATTCGCCCAGAGGAGAGACAGTGTGCAGACCGACAATGGGCTCTGGTTCCTGCCCTTCGTTCCCCATGGTGTGTCTCGTCAGGGACACTGCCACGGTCCTGCTCTTGTTTTCCACACATCTTCATTTTTCTGTTTTTTTTCTGTCTTATTTTATTCATTTCTCATGTTTAACCTATTCATTTACTTTGCCCCATCTCCCCTTTCATTTTGTCCATCTTTTGCTTTGTCTTTATTTTCTTCCTTTCTTTTCTTGCACTTTCTCCTCCTTCTGTGTCAGAAATGCATATGGAAAGAGGTTCTCCTGCTTCCTGTGTCTTCTCTCCTCCAGACTGCCCACATGGCGTTCTGTCCAAACCTTTCTAAAACCGTACTCACAAACCACTCCCCACCGGGACTGACGTGGCTCCCATTCTCTTCTGACCTCAGTGTCTAAGACAAATTCAGATTTCCTCTTACTATACTTCAGCATACATCTCTCAGGCTAAACTTCTCAGGATTCCTTTTCCATGGCCAGGGATACAGTTGCTGCTTCTTCCTGAACTTCTCTCAGGCGGTTGGCGCCAGCTGGATCACCCTCCACCCCATCTCTCTTGGTCTTCGCCTTCCCTCCACACTGAGGTCAGACACTGCCTCCCACATAAAACTTCTCCTTGGCTGCTTGCCCACAGCCATCGCTTTCTTTCATGACCATGCAGTATCCTTAGTTTATAACAGGTATTATTAAACTTGGGTTATTCTTTTTCTTTTTTTTAAGATTTTATTTATTTGAGAGAGAGCATGAGAGAGGGGAGGGGTAGAGAGAGAGAGAGGGAGAAGCAGACTCCCTGCTGAGCAGGAAGCCTGATTCAGGGCTCGATCCTAGAAGATCCCAGGACCTGGAGATCATGACCTGAGTTAAAGGCAGATGCTTAACCGACTGAGCCACCCAGGCTCCCCTAAACTTGGATTATTCTGTACTATTTGTACCTGACTGCCAAGTGTTTCATATACAGACTCTGTTCCACTTACCCAGTAAACAACATGAGAATTGGGGCCAGTATACACCTGCCTTTCATGCATGGTCTTAGCACAGACTTGACCACAAACCGGGGCTGATAGACAAATTGTAGCATGGTCAATAACTATTTCATTTGAGAAATAATTATTTCATGCTAACTGTAGAGATACAGATGAGAAAATTATGGTCTTTCCCTTAAAGGAGGTAACAGTCTAGTTGGAGAGACAGATAGGTCCCCATATAATTTGAGAAGAGTAAGGATTGTGGAGGAAACTGCCAGTTTCCTGTTTATTGGGGATGTGCCAAGATGGGCACATTAACATCTATCAGCTCATCAAGTTGAATCCTACTAACAGTACCGTGAACTAAACATTGCTGTAGATGAACATGAGACCCGTGGATAGTAGGCGACTCACTGTCCAGAAGGAACACAGCTAACAAGGAGAAGAACCAAGGTTTGAAGCAGAACGTGTCTGTCTCTAAGGCTCCTGCTGCTTCCTGAAGATGGTGACAGGTCACGCCACTGACAGTCTAGTAATAAGAACAGTCATTTGAGAAGTGCTTACTCTGTGCCACATGCTCTAAACATTTCACATACAATTGCTCATTTGTTCCCTCAACAACTCGATGGTGTAGGTAGTAGTATTGTTCTCTGTAGTTATTATAGGACCAGGAAATTGAAATGGAGAGTAGTTAAGTAGCTTTCCCAAAGTCCTATGGCTATGAAGTGTTAGAGCCGGGATATGTACCCTTGCAGTCTGGCCCTGGAGAAGAGGCAGCAGAATGTTCTGAGGCGCCCCCACGGAGAGCAGCATACTGCATTTTCAGATCTGCCACTGCATCAGTCCGTTTGGAGAATCAGGGACTGGGGGCTGCTGATAGGTGAAGGTGTTGAGAGGTGAGGCTCAAGAGGAAGCTGGAGCCAGGTCACAGAAATCATATAGTGTTCAATGCCCTCTACAAAGACCTTCACAAAAGACACAAGAAATGTTCTATGGAAGGGATGTTTTCTGTGATGTTGAACTATTCCACATCCACTGAAGTTATGGTCTTTTTCTATTAGTCGAGTTGTGAAAGGATTTCTCCGTTGTGGACCTTGTCTGTGCCTTGCAGGAAATGACAGTGGAACTCTGTAACAGTGGGATATACCTGCCCAAATAAGGCCCAAAGAAACTCCAAATGGAACAGTAAAGCATACCTGCCCTTTACGGGTTGGGGATAAGTAAAGTTCGGGTTGAAGGAAATTTGGGGAAGAAAGAGGAGGGGGCATCCATGTCAGCCAGCCTGGCCCTGATGCCAGGTTGTCCTCAGGTGTCCCGGAACACTGGCCATTTGATGGAGTGCTGTTCCTGCCTCAGCCCCCTCTGCGATGGTGCTTGGCAGCCATTCAGCACGGGGTTGCACTGACCCAGGAATCCAAGCCAGGACGTGAATGAATCCATTTTCCAATTAAAATGAAACTTCTCCAAAGACCTACTCACCCCAAGAAGAGAAATTTATCTTCCTGGCAGTCTGGTTTGGCTAGAATGTCTCTGCTCCCAAGACAGACGGTGAAAAGCCATTAACTTGAATGAGGAAAGAGAGACTGGGACAGTTCTTATTCACAATCTCATTCATTTATTCATTCATTCCTTATTCCCATTTCCACAAATGCCTCTTTAGCTTATACATCTCTGCTCACTTATTTATTCCCCCATTCAGCTAACATTATTCATCATCTATATAGCAGATACAATCCTAGGTCCTGGGAATAGATTTAAAAAAAGAAGTCTCCCCTTCACCCTCCACTCCCCGCCCCCCACCTTAGAGCTTTCAGTCTAGTGAAGGAGACAGACCCATGAATGGGTGTGACAGGAGGTGCCATGATAGGGATATTCACAGAGTATTATGGCAGTATAGCATGGGATCACCTTACTCAGGGGAATCAGGGAAGAGTGTGTGGAGTGGGTAATACCTGAGTTGAGTACGAAATGATGAGTACATGTTGGCCAGGTTGAAGAGGGGAGGGTATTCCAGGTAGGATACACTAGGAATCAGGATATAATGGTAAGAAAAAGCACGGTGTATGTGGGTAATTCTAGTATAGTATCTCAGAGTGATCAGAGACGAAGCTGGTGAGTAAGACATGGGTTGTATATGCCATGTTAGTGGATTTTATTTTTAACTCCAAAGGTAGTAGAAAACTTTGAAGGGTACAAAGTATACTAGATTGAAAGCTCCCTGTAGGTGGGAGCTGTGTCTGTTGTTTGCTTGTTTCCCTAGCACTGAGCATAGTACCTGACACGTAGAAGATACCAAATAAATAATGAATGAATGAGTGAATGATTTATATAGTCAAATGTACATTTTACATAGGTGATTGTGTTCTAATTGGCTGTGTAGATGGTGGGAATTGAAGGGGGTGAGATTTGAAAGTTAGCCACTGTATCAGTTGGGGTGATAACAAACCACTTCAAAACTTAATGGAGTGAAAAACCAACCATTTATTTACTTCGTAATTATGCAGTTTGTTGATTTGGGATGAGTTAAGATAAATGATCTTTCTGGTCTCTACTTAGTCAAGAGTAGAGTAGGTTTCCTGGGTAGGGTTTTGGTCTTGGCTTTGCTCAGCTCTCTTGCATGTCTGGAGCCTTGGCTGGGGTGGTTCATTTCTGCTGCACGTGTTCTCTCGTCGTCCAGTAGGCCGGCCTGAACTGCTTCACCAAGCAGCACTCCACTCAAAGAAGACAAGAGCAAGGTATTTTGAAACCTTCATTCAGAAGTAACAAAGTGGCACCTCTGCTCCCTTCCGCTGGTCAAAGTAAGGCCAGACCAAGTGAAGTGGTAGGCAAACAGATTCACCTCTTGATGGGAAGAGCTACAGGGTTATATTGCAGAGGGCATTAATACAGGGAAAGGAAGAATTATGGCCACTTGTAGACTGTCCGTAGATATGATAGCTGTAATCTAGGCAATAGAATGTGATGGACTGAAAATAGGATAGTGATCTAAGATGTAGTGTGATGGTTAATTTTATGTGTCAGCTTGACTGGGCCTCAGAGGGCCTGGACATTTGTTCAAACATCATTTTGAGTGTATCCAAGAGGGTGTTTCTGGATGAGATTGACATTTGACCTGGTAGATGGAGTAAAGCAGATTGCCCTCCCCAAGGTGGCCTCATCCAGTCAGTTGAAGACCTGAGAGAACAAAAAAGCTGAGTAAGAGGGAACTTCTCCTACCTAACTTCCTTGAGCTGGGACATTGGTCTTTTCCTGTCTTTGGACTTGGACTGGTTCTTTTTGGGTCTTGAGCTGTTGTTGGCCTTAAGACTAGAAATTATACCATAATTTCTCCTGGGTCTCAGGCCTTCAGACTCAGATTTGAACTTCTGGGTCTCCAGCTTGTCTACTGCAGATCTTGGGACTTCTCAGCCTCTATAATTGTGTGAGCCAATCCTTATAATAATTTTCTTCATATACATATGAATAAGATTTCATATATATGAAGGGTATATGTATATATATACATATATATATATATGTATATATATATAATCTCCTTTTGGTTCTAGTTCTTTGGAGAACCCTGACTAATACTAATAGAGGGTGAAGTGTTGGGGACCTCTTCATGAATGAATTGGGATGGATGATTGGATGTACAAAATGAGAGTGAAAGAGAAGTAGAAGATGACCCTTTGGGTAACTGGAGCAACTGACATAGAAATCAAGGCAGAGGAAAACATTTGGGGAAAAACCACAGATTCTGCCTTGCACGTATTGAGTTAGAGGTGCAGTGGAACATCCAGGAGGCATGTCTCAGAGGAGTGTGGAGTTTGAGATTTGGCAAGTCATCTGACTTGTAGTTGGTTGGAGCAGTGGGAGTAATTGAGATTGCATAGGCAGCATGTGAACAGTGAGAACATTTGGGTGAGGGAGGAACTCTGGGGAGCATCCACAATTAAAGGGCAACTAAGGAAAAGGTGCTCAAGAAGTAGATGGAAAAGCAATGAGAAGCGATCCAGGAGAATGAAGTATTAGGGAAAACCTCCTCACCTCTTCACTGGTCCAGATCTTCTGCTTTCTTTCATGTCTGTTCCAAGACCTTCTTACCCATGCCAAGGCCTTCTCTTCATATTAGGACCCCATCCATCCCTCCTTCCCAACGACAGTACCACCCACGAGGAATTGCGTTGTCTAGATCACCATCTCCTTTCCTCCTGGTGCTTCTGCATTTTTTTATGTTTTCGGGAGGCAGGCACCTGAACTAGTCCTGGGCTCGTCATTAGTGATCTACATTTTAGTCTGCTTTGCACTTATCTGTGCGTAACCTTAGGACAGGGTGCTCCCTTTCCGGGTTTTAGTTTCTCAACCTGCAAGGTGAGGTTGATCGCTTCCTGCCTTCCCTGCCCTACAGAATTATACAGAGCAGATGAGCTCATGCATGTCAAAGTGCTTTGACATACATGGAGCTCTGTAGCAGTAATGAGGGTGAAACTTGTTGATTTATCAGGCACTCTACATCATTTCATTTATTTCTCACAACATCCTTTGAGATAGATGCTAGTAATACGGCACTTGAGGAAACTGGGGCTTAGAGAATTAATTTGCCTAAAGCTACACAGCTGGGAAGTGGTGATGCTAGTAATCAAACTCAGGTCTGCCTGACTCCAACGTTCTTAGAGCCCACATTCCACAGCCTTGTTTTCCTAATGCATGTGGTGGTATCACATTCCTGGTGAAGTCAGCTTTGCTCAATATGATCAGTTTTCATGAAAATGATAACTTTTTTTATGGTTGGGAAATCAACTCTAGTGTGGGCTGTAAGTTTGCCTTTCTGTACAACCGTAGGCCTCTAGGGGGGATGGTGGGGGAGGATGCCTACAAATCTAGTTCCTAAAAATTAATTTAAATTATACAATGGAATTATTTCATTTCACAAATAAGTTCTATGATGGTACAGTTAAACAAATCCCTCTCTAATGGGGGCTGTCCTGTCAATTCAGATTTTTGTTTGTCGGGTTTCATCTCAGTGGCATAGATGCTTATTCAACTTGACCTCTAGGCTTCTGCTCACATCTCTTCCCCACAAAGCCTTTTCTGGCTACTCCAGCCCCAAAGCTCTTTCCCTCCTCTGAACCTTGTCTGTGATTACTCATTAGAGGCAAATATATGGCCTACACAAAATATTATGATAAAGTTATGAGGCTGACTCACCAAACCTTGGTATCAGGCTCATTACATTATTGTCATACATCATCTTACTAATTACCTTTTCCTTTGTGCACATCTTTCTCCAGCCCTGCTGTAATTTTCTTTTGAAAGAGCTTGACTTTAAATTTCTTTATACCTCCTGAAACTTTCTGCATTTTTTTTTTTCCCCCATGTGTGAGCTGGTTTTTGCCCTCTGGGAATCTGTCATTTTGAGGCAGATTTAAGCACATGTTTATATAATTGGGATACAGCGGGGCCCTGGAGGGATTCAATGAAAGGATGGCATTTGAGTTGGATTTGAATCAAAGGTAGAAGCTTGGTTATGGGAGAAGGTGGGGAAGGCAATCCAAGTAGAGGCAGGAGCCTCCACACAGGCGTGGAAATGTGGAAGGAGCATAATGCATTTGGGCAAGTGAAGGAAATGAGGTGAATGCTGGGTGCAGCGCACGAGGAGATGAGCCCGGAAGGATTCGTCATTATAATGGCCAAGTTGGAGCCAGGGTGTTGAGTGTCCTGAGGGCTATGCCAAGGAGTTCAGTGATTCTAGGCCAGGAATGTAATGGTAAGTTTTCAGTTTTTAGATACCTCTAGTAGCACAAACCTCTCAGCGTTATCTGCCTGTCTGACCGGAGATATGTCTGGTGTTTGTTCTCTTCTGTGTGGATGGGAGTTTGAAACACACATTTGTTTCATTCATTCTGGGAGGTTTCTGGCTGCAGATTATGACCCACTCTATGTTTTCAGCATCATTTTTCTTTTAAGAATGACACTGAGGATTACGTTTCCTCCTGAAACATCTTTCTTCTCTGGCCTATCAGCTCGTGCCCTAATTTGGAGTCTACGATACAGAGTGAGGATAAAGCTTTTGCTTTTTCATTGGAAGTTATGCTGGAAAACATTGTACTTGGACTGTTCAGGCAGGATCATTCAGTGGGTGAGCAATTAGGGAACTCTGTTCCCTCCCTTTTGTTCACTGCACGCAGCAGATAGCCCAGATAGCACGTCTTTGCAATTCATAATAAAATCCTTGGATGATCCTGTTTTAGCTGCTCATCCCTACCTTCTCATGCCGCTCCTAGACCCTGGTGTCTTCCGACACACCCTGCAGGACTTGCTTCCTGTTCCCCATTAGTTCCTTCAGCATCAAGAAGCCGGGAGATACCTCACTTCCTCCCTGGACACACAGAGAGAGGGCAAGGGAGAAAGTTCCATCTCTCTGCTCCGAGGCTGGCAGGGCGGCTGCTGCCTGGCTCTGAATCTTGGCTATATTGCTCTATCTCCACCCTCTGCTGAGACCCGCAGCTGTGTGCACTTTGAGTTGTAGCCTCCTCCCAAGAAATGCTGTGGTTTTATGAAGTAATAGATTAAAAAAAAAAAAAGTAAGAAGTTGTTCTCTGGTTGCTTTCAAGCCTGGGGGATTGCTTAGCTCAAAGGATTGTTATTGGAATGCAGAAGCCTTTAGTGCCAAGTCATACACCCCAAATCACGGCCGATTCCTTTTTTTTCTTGAAAAGACTAGTTTTTGTTAGTTGCTTGGTAACTGGAAGATAGGCTTAACTCATTCTGCACAGAGAACTTCTAGTATGAACTGGCTTCAGCTGTCATGTGATGAGATACAGCTAAAGTTGGTGTGTGTTGAAGGTCTGCTCTGTGCTTTCTCCGCCCCGTACACCATCCGTGCATGGAAGGTGTTATTAGGTCCACAGAAGTTAAATGAGCTGCTCAGGATTGGAAGTGAAATCTCTGAAATTTTTTAAATTGTGTACAGAAATGTGTTTGGAAGGGCTTTTGCTTGTTTTCTTCTGTAAAGGATGGCAATAGCTTCCATCATGATGTTCCTCAAAGGCCAGACCCCACATTTCTGACGGGTCTGGGAGCCTCAGGATGGTGACTGTGGCATAGTGGGAGAAAGGAACACTCACTTTAGAGGTAGAAGGCCAGGCCCTCTGTGACTTTGGCCTAAGCCCTGTCTGAAATTGTTTCTACGTCCTTAATGTGAGACTGCTGTATATTCACCTACACACCCCTGAACCGCCCTGAGAGTCACATGTGATCAGGCGTGTGGGGGCTCTCTCGTGAGCTGTGGAGGAATACAGGAGGACAGTCACAGGCCCGATGGTTCAAAAAATAGAATTAATTCAGCAAGATTGAGGCCCTCAGCTGGGACTGTGTACTGGCTGGGGAGTGGGAGGGAAGGAGAGATTTTCCCACAGAACTGGATTAAAAATCCATCCATGGGGCTACGTGCTCTTGGCCCATCTGGCATTCGATGACAAAGCACTTGTGAATCATGTAGCCCAACATAAGAACAGCATGGGATCCTTACAGATAGTCTGTCAGCATCTCAAAGTAAGAGATCAGGCTTTAGGAGGCATTCCCTCTCATCCCTGTAAACTCTGCCCCCTTCTCTTTGCTGGCTAATCTCCAGACTGCTTTTGTAGAGAAAGCAGGGACCATATCGCTCTCTCTTCCTCCAAGACCATGTGTGTTCTTAAGGATACATCATACTTCTAATTAGATGCTTCTGGTTTCTCATCTTATAGACAGAGGTTGGACTGGGGTCTGCGGCTTTGGTAGATGAAGCTGGCCCGGTCTCAAGAAGAAATGATGTTCCCTGGCTGCCTCACGCCTCCTACCGCAGTGTGTCTCTTTTTGGCAAGAAGCTTGAAGTTCTCTTGGAGACATTTGCTCGGGTCCCATTGTCCACAGTGGCTGTCTGCATGGCTCCAGGCTGAAAGCTCTCATTATGCGAAATCTTTAATGACCATATACAAGATCTAACAGAGCAGTTGTTTTCGGAGTTTAGGAACATTGTTCAGCTTTGGCTTGAAGTGCTGGTTGTTGCTACTGTGGTTTGGCGGTTCATTTCTGGTGACTTGGCCTTGGACTTCTGGAGCCCGTGGGAGGAGGCTGCCTTTTCTCTTTCTCCCTAGGAACTGATTGCCGAAACCACAGAGCACAAGGAGAGATTTCGGGGGTTGCCCCGAAGACAGGCTAGTAGGTTGACTCACACAGCTTCAAAGGCTACCATTTTCCTGATTGTGACCCTATTAGGGTCTGAAGATACAACTGGTTCATAGCTGTGTTAGGCACATTTAGTCAGCTGTGAGTTTTGCCTTGTTTGCCGTGAACATGTATGGGCATTCAAAGAGAAGCTTAGCCCTTTCTAGATGTTAAGCTCTCAACCCCAGTGCTTAGGAGTTTAAAACAAATAAACAACAACAACAATAATGGAAAATGGGCTTCACACTGTCATTTACTTCTGAACCCTTTTGATATTACTGTTGTTTTAATGGGACCCTGGACCTGGGATTATACTCAGTTTCTCTGTCATGCACATAGATAGTTCATACAGTAGTGATAGGGAAGGAGGAAGTAGGAAGAAAGAGAATTTGAGGGCAAATGTAGATAAAGGCCAGTCATATGTCTGTAAAGTAGATGTAATAATACTCAGAACTTTCCCTCATTCGGAGGAGATAACACAGGTGGAATCCATTTCTAAACTCAAGCGTTCTTCACATGAAAGAGATTGGAAGGTGAAAGTGAGCAGTTTGTCTAGTTGTCCAACAAATATTTATTGAGTGTCTGCTGTGTTTCACCCTCTCATGGACACGGGAATATATCTCTTGTGGAACTTCTTCACTATGGCCCTAAGGTTCCCCAGGATACTCTGTGCTTATGATATATTCCTTTTATTGTAGCCTCTTGGGAAGGGAATAATTGAAACCAGGACTTGGAGAGTTGCCTGGATGGTAGGAGACCTTTTTTGCTACTGCTTCTGTCTGCTTTACTCTTTTCTTTGCAAAGTTCTGCTTCTCTAGGTACTTGGCAGAAAATGTCCACTTTATAGTTTCCAAGTTTATCTCCCCTCATTCATAGGCAGAAGTTAAATGACTCCATTTGGATCCTGAGTCTAACTTCCTTGGAGAAGGAACCTGATTGGCTCAGTTAGGTCATATGTCCATCCCTGGTCCAGTTAAGTGTGTAAGGCGACTGGAGTCAGGTAGCTTCTACCTCACGGCTAACAGTCCAGTCCTTTGGAGGGAAGGAGAGGAGAGAGTTGTGGGGTATATCATAGTGCATAAGATTGACAGGGTCCTTGACACTGTAGAGCTTACATTCTTGCAGTAAAGAAAGAGAGTACACAAATAATTGTGGGGTAGTGTGGGTCGTATGAGACTCAGACCTACC
Organism: Leptonychotes weddellii; assembly: GCF_054177405.1. Lineage (NCBI taxonomy): Eukaryota > Metazoa > Chordata > Mammalia > Carnivora > Phocidae > Leptonychotes > Leptonychotes weddellii. The sequence goes on from NC_138372.1 coordinate 44,024,981, forward strand.
CTGAGTAGGAGATCCTGGAAGGCTTCTCCAAGGAAGGGTGGATAGGGTTGACCAAAGTGGGCAGGTGAGTGGATCCTGGGAAGCAACAGGGTGGTGGGTGAGGAATCCATGTTCTAGACAGAGATGGCAGAGGAAAGAAAAAGCCCAGTGGCAAGAAAAAAAAATCTGACCACATTGGCAGTGTGGAAGAGACTGGAAGAAACAAATGTTTAGTTATTTTATAAGAATAACGTGGGGGGCGCCTGGGTGGCTCAGTCGTTAAGTGTCTGTCTTCGGCTCAGGTCATGGTCCCAGGGTCCTGGGATCGAGGCCCACATCGGGCTCCCTGCTTCGCGGGAAGCCTGCTTCTCCCTCTCCCACTCCCCCTGCTTGTGTTCCCTCTCTCGCTGTGTCTCTCTCTGTCAAATAAATAAATAAAATCTTTTAAAAAAAAAGAATAGCTTGGGTATGTGCCATTCTCTTTGGCTCAGACTGGAAGTTCTTTGAAGGCAGGGACCAACTGTTCTCCTGCCTTTGGAACCCATTGATGTGGGGAGAATTCTACATGGCGGGACACATTCCATTTCATGGGGTAGTTTCTTAGTGCAGTTTTCTTCCCAGCTTATAACTGTTCAGCTTTGAAATCTTGCTGTGTGTCTTGAAGTGTATCCTGTGACCCCTCACTGGAAAGATGGATTGCACATCCTCACAGAGTATGCTTCTTCCCCTCCAGGCTGGCCAAGAGAATAAAAGGGAAATGATGATCATTTTTAGAAGGATCAATAATTGCCAATTTTTCTTTCCTATATACGTACTGCTTACATAGCATCCCCGCCCCTCCCCGGCCCCCTGGCCCCCCGGCCCCCTGGCCCCCAGCCCCTGAACAGATGTTTTATGGGACACTGTTGGCTATGCTTTTGTTTGGAAAAATTTGAAACATTGAAAGAGGGGAAGGGTAGGGGGGAAAAAGCCCGTAATTGATTCTAATATATATTTAATTTGGCAGAACTTGAGAGAGACTTGCTGGGATAAGGCGGGACATTTCTTTGATCTCCCAGACTTCTTATCGTGGAAGGCAACAGGTGTCTCAGCACGGTATGTTAATTACAAGTTGGATTTTATTTGTGCTCATCCATTCTCGGGTGTCTGTATATATATTGCTTTCTTAACTTGCTTTGACTGGATATACTGTTTGTACATCTGCATGCGATTTTGCATACTTGAAACATCTTGAATCCATCTTCCACCTCCACTGCACATGCCCAAACACCATTGTTCCTATGAGGCCTGGAATGTTGGTATCCAAGGTGAAGACCATTCATTAAAATTGGACACATTTGAAGGAGACATGAACAGTCCATCATGAAATGTGACTGTTTTTCCAAAGGCACTTTTTACATGATGAATAAAAGAAAAAATATATATATTTTTTGGCCCCTAAATTGAAGGCAAGAGATATGTTTTTCGAGGAAGCTGATTTTAACTGGATGAGTGGGTTGCTTTTTATATTAATGTACCTGAATCATTGCAGAGTGTAGAGATCTATATGTTGAAGTCACAATATTTTTCAATAAATTATGAATGTTATAAATAAGTATGTGCTACATGGCAGAGGCAATTTAAAAAATACTTGGTGTGAAGTAGCAGCTGCTATAATTAACAGAGTGGGTTTGTGTGTGTAATAGAGACAGGTTGAACATGAAATCTCAACATCTGCAAGTCTGTTGTCATCCTGACCTCAGGTTTCAGGGGATACACAAGAGAGGCAGCAGGACAGGGGGAGGGGTTTTCTCATCTTGAAAATGATTTAGATAATCTGTATTGAACAAATCTGTGAGGAAGACGATCATTTCCCAGAGGACAGATAAACCTGTATAAATACATATATTTAGGGAGGCAGGTGTTGATCTTAAAGTCAGCTCCTTCAGGGAGAGCTAAATCCTCCCCATTTTCCTTTTTATTTAAAGTCGAGGGAAGCTTGGAATAGGAGTACCATTTTCCCTGTGCTCTTCCTGTCTATCTCATTTTGTATGATTTGGACCTTTTCTTGGTAACAGTTGATAAGAGTTCAGTGTGAGGGGCTTCCAGAAAGGAGATAGTAGAGGGTGTGTTTCACAAGCACGCCATTCTTCATGTGAATTATGCTCCCCTACTGCCAGGGAAATGATCATTAGCCACAGGTCTCAGGGAGTGGGATCCACATGTGTATAAAAATGGCCTCAGCACACCTCAGGTACTTACCCCTGTCTGGGGGAGCAGGCTCTGGGGGAGTGGTCTGAACTTGACTCCAGAAGGTATAATTAGTCACTGTTGTGCTGCTATCACCAATGGGGATGTCAGTGTGTGGGTGAAGATATCATCTAGAGCATTCTTCTTTTGATGTGACATTAATTGTCTGAAGTTATTTCTAGAAGGACCTTTCTTTCTACCTTCGTGCAATAGTGAAAGAACTATTTCCATCATTTTAGCCAAAGGGACCTATTAGTCAAAGCAGTGCTAATAGTGTGGGTGTTGGTAATACCCCATTGGCCCACAAAATTTAAGGGCTCAAAAATAGAACTGCAGGGCGCTTGGGTGGCTCAGTCGGTTAAGTGTCTGCCTTGGGCTCAGGTCATGATCCCAGGGTTCTGGGATCAAGCCCCATGTCGGGCTCCCTCCTCCCAGGGAGTCTGCTTCTCCTTCTCCCTCTGTGCGCTCTCTCTCAAGTAAATAAATCCTTTAAAAAAACAAAAATAGAACTGCAGATAGAGGAGGATCTTGCTTTCCTTCTCTTTTTCCTTGAGTGTTATTCAACCCAGGGAGTTGACTTCTTCCCTGGTTCTTCCTGATGGCACTGGATAGTCTACACCCTCATTTCCTGGTGTCTGATGCCATATTAAGACAGCAAGGAATGGGCTTTTGAAGCTAGCTCTGGCTCAGATTTCAGTGTGGTGGCATGCATACCTACTGTGGAGTCACAGTGTGATTTGTAGTTCTCCATTCTGCCAGACGTGAGATGTGTGACCTTGGGCATGTCCTTTCCTTCTTTGAACCTATCTTTAAAATGGGGGTCATGATACCTACCTTGAAAGCTTGTTGGGAGAGTCCTATTAAAGCAGTTTTTCCAAACTAGCCTGATGATAGGAATCAGCTGACTCATTTATTCAAAGCACAAGATCCCCAGGGCCTCCAGTTTTTAGCCTACTGAATCAGAATCTCCATGGAATACCTGGGAATTTATAGGTTAAACAAGTACCCCAGGTGGTTATATATGATCAGGTAATTTTGGGCAACACTGCTTAAAAGAATGTACAGGAAACTGATATGACTCTAAAGTACTTCACACCTGTGAGGGATTGGAAGTATTTTAAAACTTAATGAGCCCAGTAAATTTGAGAACAGGAGCTTCTTTTTTGGCCCATCAGAATGTGCTTGGGGGCTTCCATCGGCACCACGACAATCTGAAACCTTTCTCAGGAAGCAGAAAGTTTAATGTTCAGAAATGATTTATTGGCTCTCCAGTCTCCCCTGTCATTTTTTTTTTTTCTTATTGGCTGTGACACTCATGACTCATTCTATTTTCATTAGTACAAATCTGCAATCCCCCCTTCCCCTGCCCGTTGCCCCGGGCTCATGAGCACCTTCCGAGGCCTTCTCTCCAGCTTTTCTCTCCTCGAGCAGAGCCTGTGGACCTTGGGCACCAGGCAGAGTTTCTCTTGTGAGGTGGTTGCCCTCTCCCTGGCATCCCTGGCTCTTACACCTGTCTTTCTCTCATGTTGGTTCCTCAGTCTCTCAAGTCCTTCTCCCTTCTCTGTTTCACCCTGCACAATTAGGACAAAACAAGTGAGCCCTCTGAGCTTTCTCGAGTATAGAATTGGGACAATGACAGCACCCAATCTGGGGCGTTATTGTGTGGGCTGACTGAGGTAACAGAAGAACTTCCAACACACCGATGAGAAATTTTTTGAAGGAATTGGCTATTTTATTTAGTTCCCTTTCTCTATCGATTTTGGCAGGGAGTCTTTGCATTAAGTTTCTGGCATAGTGGAAAGAGGGAAATCCTTATAGTCAGACTGACCTGGGTTCAGTGTCTCCGTCGTGTACTGTCTGCAAGAACCCGGAGTAAACTATTTCCCCCACTGAGCCTCAGGTCCTTATCTGGATGTGTCCTCTTAGGGCCATTGAGGGAGTTAGAGGTACTGTGCACACAGTATTGCAACAGTGCATCGTTCTTTTAATGAAAAAATCCCCATTGTCTGTCCCCTTTTCTAGAATAATGGTGATGAGGGTCTGAGTTTGAATGTGCCTATACCAAAAAACTTTGGGCAGTGAAACATGAACTTGGCATCGTTTGGGCCAAGGAGAGGTTCAGATTTGGTCTTTTTTTGGCTCTTACTATGATTGTTTTGGGAGGCTTTGGAGAAGTGAGTGCCAGAAAAACTAGAGGGTGTTTTTTCTTTCTTTCTTTTTTTTGCTTTTTATTATTCTAGTGGAGTGAAGGCTAAAAAGTGATCAGATTTCACCTTGTCTTAAAGATTTCAGACTTGTTGGCAGTGACATTGTGTAAGAAGTCCTCCTTCTCCTCTTCCCCTATTTGGCTTTGTCCTCCCCTTTTTGTCCACCCACCTTTAGTTATTGTTCTCATTCCCCTAAATATGGTAGCTACCCTTGTTTATCTGCGTCACCGAGAAAGTCACCACCTGGCCTATAATTAATTTGTAATTCAGCACCATTCTTTTCATTATATGAATGAAAATAATGATTCTTATTTTTGTTATTAATAATGCGATTGTTATCATTTTCAGGCGCCTTCTCTCTATCTGTGCTAGGCATATTAGCAAATATGAACCCCATTAGTCCTCATGACCATTGGTTAAAGCAGGTGGTGTTATCACCATTTTGCAGTTCAGAAACTGAAGCTGGATGCTTTAGTAATTTGCCCCGTTCTAACCCTTGAGTGGGTCACTACTCAGAATTTTGGTTACATGACAAATGGGAAGTCAGAACTTTGAACAATGCAATTTTGTATTATCAGACAAAAACATATTCATATATATAAATCCTCCCTCTAAAGAGTTTTGAGATGACTGATAATAGGATAAGATAAAAGGATAAAATATGTATGAAAAATCACAAAGGAGTGAAAATATTAGTAGAACAACTAAGATGAAGCTACGAACTTTGTAAAAGCTCCTAAGATTTTCATAATTACTAATAGATTTGTTTCCAAGCTTCCTAGTGGCCAAAGCAAAGATTAGAGCATTATCAAGATTAACTGAGTAAACAGATAAGAACCTTACTGCTGTTCAGGAGAAGTAGAACTCTAACACTGGAGAATGAGAGCAATTTCTCCTAGTTATCAAAGGTTGGCAGTATTCTATAAATTATTTAAAAGTGTGACTTAATAAATTTAATTATAATTTCAAATACACTTTTTATTTTAAAACAGTTTTAGATATATAGAAAAGTTGTAAAGACAGTATAGGAGGATTCCTAAATATTTGACACCCAGTTTCCTGTATTATTAATATCTTACATTAGTATGGTACCTCTGTCACAATTGATGGACCAATATTGAGACATTATTATTAACTAAATTCCATACTTCATTTATACAGCTTTAGTTTTTACCTAATGGCCAGGTTCCTATCCAGGATACCATAAATGTATATGGTTTAGTCATATCTCCTTAGGCTTTTCTTGGCTGTGACAGTTTCGCAACTTTGTTCTTGATGACCTTGACAGTTTTGAAGAGGACTAGTCATGTATATTATAGTATGGCCCCCTAATGGAATTTGTCTGATGTTTGTCTCATCATGAGACTTGGGTAGTATGGTTTTGGTAGACCACAGTACCATTCTCATCATATCACATCAAGGGTACACGCTATCAGTGTGACTTCATGTTGATGTTGACTTTGATCACCTGGCTAAGGTATTGTTTGTTAGATTTTTCCACCCTTAAGTTACTCCTCTCCTCCTTTTAGATGGTACTTTTTGGAAGGAAGTCTCCATGCACAGTAGGCATGTAGGAAGTTATGCTTCATCTCCTTGATGGCAGAGTATCTACATTTATTATTTTGAATTATTCTGTATGGGAGATTTGTCTGTTTTCAATTCACTTATTTTCACTTCTTTAAACTAAAAGAAATTGACAGCCAGGCTCTTTGAGTGTAAGAGACACATTGGTAAGTTTGCTTTAGAACTTACTTACATGTTAGGCACTTGCAGTAATGAGCACTGGGTGTTGTATGCAAGTGATGAGTCACTAAATTCTACCTCTGAAACTAATAATACACTATATGTTAATTAAATTGAATTTAAATAGGAAAAAAGAAGTTACATGTTAAAATTTCCGAGACTTTTCTATGGCCCATGAGACAAGGGGGCTGATTTATAAAATCTCAGGTTGATTTTCCCCTTAGATTTCTTTATAGGATATGTTTGTTTATTTCCCTTCCCTTTCCTCTGCACTACAATGTACAATTCTGTGTAAGTTGTCAGTATTCTGTCTTCTACTTAAAGAGATGAATTTTATGGTTTTAAGAAACTGTAATCCCTTTTAAAGTAGCAAGTATTTTCCTGATTTGCATGGTTCTCTATGTTTTGAGTTTATAGGAGATATTGTACTGTTATTTTTTCATGGCTATTTGCTAATCTGTCAGGAGAAGATTCTGGTCAGGTTATTGATCCAGATCTGTAATCATTTTCCAGATATAATCTCCAGTATCTCAAAAATAGTATCATATTTAGACTTTTATTCTACTGTGTTTCTGTTTTGTAAAAAATTATAAATCTACTTGTATAATTTATTTTTTACTTCATATAGTAGTCTATCTTCCATATCATTAAATATTATCTCAAAACATGTTTTGGATACCTGTATAATATGCTACTCTATATCAGTATAATGTCTGTGTCAATTTTGCCAAGTTTTTAGGATTAAAATGGTATTTTATTTATTTTTTAAGATTTTATTAGAGCGCGTGCACAAGAGAGAGAAAGAGAGAGTGAGAGAGAGCGCACACATGAGAAGGGGGGAGGGGCAAAGGGAGAGGGAGAAGCAGACTCCCCGCTGAGCAGGGAGCCCAACACTGGGCTCAATCCCAGAACCCTGGGATCATGACCTGAGCTGAAGGCAGGCGCTTAACTGACTGAGCCACTAAGGCGCCCCCAAATGGTATATTATTTTAACTTTCACTTTTTGACTATTAAATGCAGTTAATTTTTCATATATTTAGCAACCACTGGTTTTATTAATTTATGTCAATGTCAGTTATTATGTCCATTACTATTATAAATGTCAATTACTAATATTTATATTGGATTTTGGTGTTTTCTTAGATATTGGTGAGAACTCTATGTGATCTGTCAAAAGGATTGAATTATTGTTTTGGTATTTTCCCCAGGTGTTATTTTTGAAAAAATTTTAAACCTACAGGAAAGTTTAGAGAATGGCATATTGAACACCATATCTTTACCTACCTTCCTCAACATTTTGTTCCATTTGTATCTCAAGTGCTCTGTTTATTTTGCTGAACCATTTGTAAATGAATTGCAGACATCACCTACTTCCTCCTGAATTCTGCGACATGATTGCCTAAGACTACTGACAATCTTCTATGTAACCACAGGGTCAGGGTCATCATTACACTTAGAACAATTAACATTGATCTTCATTATTTGAATTCCTAACAGGTGTCCCTGTTGTTAAGGGTTCAAAGTGTCACTCACTCTAGATTGCCACTGGGCTTCTGACTGATAGAGACTACATAAAAAGCATATTAGCTAAATGAAGAACTGAAACCTACCTCATTATTTCAGAAAATGACACTTTAACCTCTAATGTGTAGAGCTTCTGGTATATTGGATGGATAATGCAGCTCATAAGTGAGACTAAACCACCATCTATGTGTTCAGGTGAACGTGTACATATATGGGGGAAGGCAGACCAGATATGTCAACCAGTTCTCTAGTTAAGTAACTGAGTCAGCAACATGAATGTAGACCCTGCTCAGGTGTGCTTACCTGAAGCCAAAGCCTGCTGGTTGCACTTGGGCATAGAAAGGGAAGGAGTATGGTTTTTCTTTCCTTTCTTTTTTTTTAAGGTGTTTATTTATTTGAGAGAGGGAGCACAAGCAGGGAGGAGGGGCAGAGAGAGAGGGAGAAGCAGGCTTCCCTGCTGAGTAGGGAACCCGATGTGGTTTCATGACCTGAGCTGAAGGCAGACGCTTAACTGACTTAGCGACCCAGGCGCCCCGGAAGGAGTGCGTTTGATGTTGTTCAAGGCATGGCTTGTCACCTGTCTTTAACACAGTCAGCCTTAAAACGTGGCTTAATATATTCCAGCCTCTCAGCCATCAGATGAGCCCTTGCCCCTTTGGAGAAAATTAAGTAAGGGCATGGGGTGCAGAGTCCGCCATGCCTCCCTGGTGCAGCGCTGAGTGAATAGAGCAGGCTGTGGCTGCCTCGTCCTCCCTGAGGGCTGAGACAGCAGCATGGCCGGAAGAAAGGAGAAACTTCCCACCCTCGGCCTGTGGTGACCTGCCTGCCATCCATGTCCCTTACTTAGTACTTTACTTCCTGATTGCCTTTTGTAGTTGCGTATCTAAGATAAGACTTGATTAAAAAAGAGTTTTGTTGAGATATAATTCACATCCTATGTAAGTCACCCATTTAAAATATACAGTTCAATGCTTTTGATAGATGGCATTATTAATTTTTATTGTAAATTGTAAAAATAAGTATAGCATAAAACTTACCATTTTAACCATTTTTAAGAGTGTATAGTTCAGCGGCAATAATTACATTCCTGCTGTTGGACAACCATTACCACTGTTCGTTTTCAAAATTTACTCTTCTCCCCAAACAAAAAACTGTAGCCTTTAAGCAGTAGCTCCCCATTCCTCCCTTCCACCAGCCCCTGGTAACCTCTAATCTGCCTTCTGTCTCCATGAATTTGTGTACTCTACATACCTTATAGGAGTAGGATCATACAATATTTGTTTTTTTGGGTCTGGCTTATTTTACTTAGCATTATGTTTTCCAGATACATCCATGTTGTAGCTTGTGCCAGAATTTCCTTTTGGTGGCTGAAGGATACTGCATTGTATTCATATACTACATTTTGCTTTTCCATTCATCTCTTGGTGGACGCATGATGGATGATTGGATTGTTTCTTCCTTTTGGCTATTGTGAATAATGCCGTGAACATTGAGGTATAAGTACCCATTTGAGTCTCTGCTTTCATTTCTTGTGGGTATATACCTAGGAGTAAAATGGCTGGGTCATAACGGTTAATCTGCGTTTAGCTTTTTGAGGAATTGCCAGATTTTTCCGTAGTGGCTGTACCATTTTACATTCCCGCCAGCAGTATATGGGGATGCCAGTTTTTCTACCTCTTCACCAATACTTTATTTCCTTTTGTATTTCTTTTTTATTATAGCCATCCTTGTAACTATAGATTCTCATTATGACTTAAGGCTTGATTTTTTTAATGTTAGAAATCTGAATGAAAGTAAAATTGATTGAATTTAAATCATCCTAGAGATAACATTTTTTTGGCCAGACCTTAGTTGAAACTGGATAAGGATTCTCTAGGAGTGTCATGAAATTAAAGAGTTCTGGGGGGAAAAAAAAAATCACAGTTGTTCTTGACGTGATGAATGCTAAGGCTCTTCGACTTGCATTGTTTTATGGCTCTACTGAAGGATGATTTCCAAAACAATGGTATAAAACAGTGCTTCTAGGTTCTAGGAAGAATGATTCAGTCATCTCACATTGGCTTATTTTTTAGTATATCTCATAGTGCTGAGAAATGGCCTGTAAATATTAGCTTTCCTTTAACCTTATTTTTGGGAAGGAGAAGTGCTTTCACTGTCTACAGAAGAAGTATGATCTTTACATCTTCACTGAGAAATAATAGAAATAATAGAAAATTAAAAAAACAATTGCTTAAACACTTAAGTGTTCATTCTCTTCTGTAAATAAATGGAGACATATGGAGTCTTGAGCTCCTGTGTCAGCCCCGTGAAGTTATCAAGGACACTAGCTCTTTTGATATTTTTACTTCACCATCCTTAGCCCTGACTTCTATCCTCAAGGTCACCCCGTGTTCCAAGTTGGCTGCTGGAGTCTATGTTGTCCAGTCTACATTCTCTGTGGCAGGGAGAAGGAAGACAGGTGCGTAGAGAGGATGTTCCACATACCTGAGTCAGCCTTATTTAAACAACATTCGTAGATCTGCATAATACTTCTGTTTGTGTATCCTTGGCCAGCCCTCGGGTTTATGGTCACGCTTAGTTTAATGGCACCCAGACGAAATAGGCTTTTAGCTGGATGCATTGCTACCTGAATGAAATTGGGTTTCTCTTACTACTAAAGCAAAAAAAGAGAATTAGTATTGGGCAGGTAAAAAGATAATCACAAAATTGCCATTTCTCAGGAAATTACATTGATCTATATCTCAGATACCAATGTGTAATCCATCTATGATAGCGATCAGGAGGAAGTTGAGGATGGCTGAAGTCATGGGGGAAGTGGTATATGGTTTGAAGTAACTGTAGCTCACAATTTCTGTCATTCATTCATTCATTCATTCACTCATTCACTTATTCCTTGCATAGATATTAATAGAGCACCCAAGAAGTACCCTCCCTCTAATCTAGCAGTAGGTAGGTACACATTTGTTTAAACTATTCAAATGTATGTGAAGTCTAGAGCCAGATACTCCTTAACCCAAAGCTTTGCTCTGCCATTTATCAGCTGGGTAGATTTGGGCAAGTGGTCTTTGGGCAATTCATTTAATCCCTCTCAGTCCCAAGGTAGGTGTCGAGAGACCGCATAAAGGTAAGTATCCAGGGGCTGAAAGTGCAGGTAGGCAGGAGAGAATGGAATGTTCCGGGTCCATCAGGGGACAGGAGAGGGCTTCTCATCCATGCCTAACAGAAGCACCAGAGTCCGGGCACAGATCCTCTGCGACTGGGCCTTCTACTATTGCCCTACACTGATGCTTGAATGTGGGATCACTGACTGTCCCTCTTTATCTGCCACGTGGAAACTCTGCAGAAGGATGAGTTTCTTTCTTCACTTTTCATCAGTAAAGTAAATCTGGACAGAAAAGGTTAAGAATCCCCACCTTTGTCCTTTGGAACAAAGGAGGTAAAAATGTGTGACCTCGGGTGGTTATGTTATGCACCCTTTGTTAAGAACTACTAGTCTGAATTTGTTCGGTGTCTATGCACTTTTTTTTCAGCCCTCTGCTGTGTACATCTAGACAAGTATTTTCTATGCCTGAAAGATGATAGCCGATATGACTGTGATTTTCCAGCCGAGCAGCAATATAGCATTTCCTTTACCTAACACTTTGCTCTAAGACCTTGCATCACTTTTAGAATGTAATCCCATGTGCTCTTTCAGTATGGTAAAGTAGAACGACCTCTGAATACGATTCCGCATTTATAAATAGGATGATGGTGTATTCTCTGCTGGAAATGGTTTGAAACTGTGACAGTGTTAAACAGAGATCTCATTTTCCAGGTGACATGACTGAACCCAGAGATGGAGTAGTGGTTGGATTTTGAAGGGACCTCCCCATACCACACATTGCTTCAGGGTTACTTCTGTGCCCTGAGAAGGCATCCCTCAGATGGACAGGGCATCATGGTCCTTGTGGCTTCTGATATTTGTTTCCCATTCAGTGTGGCTGCCTCTGTTGGACAACTCTTTTGTGAACTTTGCCATTGGGCCTTTGGAATATGTTGTACCTCTGTGATTCTGGGGGCCTAGTTTCAGTCGCTGATGAAAGGTATAACATTCAGTCCTGGGGCCCATGCTCCTGGAAAGGCTTGCTGGTGCCCAGGACCTACATCATGAGATGCACAAGGGGGCATGGTTTGAAACTGGGAAGATGGGTATCTGGCGCAGCTAGGTCACCTTGGGCCTCCTGTCTCTCAGTTCCTTTGTCTGTGAAACTTGGTGGTTGGATTAGGTGATCCCTTCAGCCCTCCCAGGACTAAAGTTCTCAGTCCATGAGATGTATTGGTATTGGCCAAAGTCTCTCTTTGGATTCTTTCTTAAAACTCATTCCTTTGTAAAAAGTTATTGTTAAACTCTACAATTCAACCATTTGGGCTGGAATTTGGTGTCAGAATGCTGTATCCTTTTCTTCTTTTTTCTCTTCTTCACTTCTATTTAGTTTATTTTTAATATATACCTTACTTTTTTCTTGTTTTCTTCATTTTCCTTTCTTCCTCTCTCTAAATTATTGTCAAGGGCCTTTGAAGAGAATTCTTAAATGTTATTAAGAAATTGCAGTCAGGGAGTCCTTTGTTCCCAAGCCATTTAGAAGATTGTTTTTCCTTTTGTTAAATATAAAAAATTGTCAACCTGTGTCATTAAAATGTGCCAAAAACCGCATTCACCAATAAAAAGTGTCAGCTCTCATTATTGCCCAGATATTGTTCTTTTCAAAAGCTGAGCACTCTCCCCAGGCTTTCTAAACAGTCTTCAGCTCATTCATCTTCCTGGTTTCGTTACATTTTGAACTTCTCTGGGTCTATATAGGGTGGCAGCCTGTCTTTTAAAAATTAATGGGTTCCAAATGCCATTCAAACCTATTTCCGCCTCAACCTCCCGCTCTTCTCTCCAGCCCTGCCTGTTAGGAGTCTTATATTCTGTATAAATATTGAGCTGGAGATAGTTTCTAAAGAGGTGTTTGGACTTTTAATTAACACTGACAGCCTGTCTGCTTGGGATTTTGCTCTGCTGTCTCCATAGAAAAGTCAGGCAGGTCAGTATGGAGAGGGGAGGGAGGCTCCACAGTGGATATGTTCCTGGCGGCTGGCCCCAGAGACACTGAACTCTGAGCCAACCATGAAGTCATTTTGAATTTAAGGAGTCTTGCTAATCCAAGGCAATGTGTCTTAATTTGACAAAGTAAAGGCTGCCCGATAAGCAACCCTAACTACAAGTTCTGTGAAACTGGGGGTATTTGTAAGTTTAGATTGTGCTAGAGAAATGTGGTGATGTGGAAGAATGGGCTCATTTTGTTCTGTTTACTCCTTTTCCCACCCCATCCCCCTCTCCTCTCCTCTCCTCTCTCTCTCTCCCTCTCTCACTCACTCACTTTGGCCCAATTCAGCCCTGCAGTCTGGCCTCTGCAGTGGCTTGATGTGAAATTTGAGAAACATATGTAGTTTTCTATTTCAGGAAAATGATCTCAGGGATTGAATGTGTTTTTTTGTTGGCTGTTAAGCTCTGATCTTGCCCAGTGTGGTTTTTTGATGATGGGAAAGAGGCTTCGAAGTGCTTTTTATCAGAATTTCGTGTAATAAACCTTAAGGCTTGGTTTCTTTAGTTCCGCCCCTCCCCCTTCCCCAGCCCACGACTCAATGTCATCTCTTCTGGCAGAAGTGGGAAGAAGTGCACATTGTTCGTATTACAATCAATTCATTGCTGCTGGCACACATACACAAAAATGGCCACTGTGTCTGTCTTTCACAAAAGCTATTTTAAATGTAGTTTGGTGGAGGACCAGGGGTCTGCATACTGTTGCTCATAAAGGAACAGAGATTCATGGGGGAGAAGTCTGCTTTTGTTTGGCCTTGGAAGGGCCAGTATTCTTCTTTGTTCTAGAGGTGAGTGCCAACAATGGGCCTAGTGCCCTGTAAACCAAACTTCATCGACCCAGCCATGCAGAGGATGTACAGGCCAGCATCGCTGGGGCCTGTTGGGAGAAGGGCCCAGTGGATTCAGGCGAGTGGGCCGGGGTGAGGCTGCCGGGGGCCCCGGCTGAGAGGTGGGAGGTGAACTCAGTATTTTCCGTTAGGTCTGACCTGCCCCATGGCCGAAGCGTGACTCCAACCCTTGCAGGCATCTCCCTCATGGTGGAGAAAGGCTCCATGACCGTGGTTATCCACCAACCATGAACTTCCTGAAGACAGTAGCGTGTGTGTTTTCATCTTTGTATCTGCAGAGCGCTTGCCGAATTAACGAGAGAATAATGTGCTTCGATGGAGGTCTCCACAGGATATGCTGGGGATGCAGAGAGGGGATCAACCTACTCACCCTCAGACTTGGGATGGGGTAAGGAGGATGAAGCAGAAGAAAGCACAGGAAAGGCATATCCAGAGGGAAGGGGGCTGACATTCCTGGCAGTGTTATGCTATTTGATCCTTATATCATTTTTACAGATGAGGAAAATAAGACTCAGAGAGGTCAAGCCATACAGTCAAGATCACACAACTACTAAGGAGCAGAGAAAATCTGAAGCTCCCAAGCCATGCCCCTTGTTGTGGCCCATCTTACTAGCAGGGGTGAAGGATGAAAACCCTGGTTCCTCTCACACTGAGCTTGGCTCCAGCTTCTATTTTGTCTTAGGGGTGAACTGACCGTCTCCTTTGGTTCCCAAAATCTGGCATTTGTTGCAGTAGGTTGGGAAAGTCTAAGAGACTTTAGGGCAGTGGCAGAGGTGGGCCTCCTGTAAAGTGAATGCAGTGAAGCTTAAACTTGACCCTCACTTCTATGGGCCCTTCTGAGTGCTGGGAGTTGTTGGGAGTTGTAAAATATTCCAAGTGGGGAGAGGTTGCTGTAGGAAGTATTTCTACCTAGGCATTTCTGATCTCAGAAAAAAATGGGACTTCAATCCCCAAAGCTCTGGTTATTTGTTTCAATTTTTTTTCCTTTTGTAAATATTTGTCATTACGCCTGATTTTATATTCATAATTTTGTATTCCTTTTCTCAAAGAGCTCCCCCCATATAAAAGCTTCTAAACCTGGATTTGCCCTGGGTAGTGGTGTGAAGGGAAGGAAGGTGAACTGAAGAGTGGAAGGCTGAGTTCGGATTCTGGGGTAACATGAGAGCCCAGGAACTGATGGTGTGACCTTGAGCAAGTTACTTAGCTTTTCTGCACTGTCTTTCCCTCCTTTGTATTTCACGGGCTTGTTATGAGGACAGAAAGAGTATTTTCACAGAACTGAGACATGAACTGCCTTCATCTTCTGGCACTCTTCATCACACACCAGCATTCCTGCACCATCTGACGTCCTCCCAGATCCCTGGGCCTCTTCATGTCCTCTTGCCTTTGCACATACTGTTCCCTCTCTCTAGAATGTCCCTCATGTGCTCTTTTCTACTTGGTGAGCTGTTGCTGTTGCTCATCCCTTAGGGCCCATCTTCAATATGTTTTTTGTGAAACCCATCAGACTCCCTGGGACTTGTCTTTTATACCCTTGACCCTTGATCAGTGCAGGGGTTCCTGGCACTGACCCCCATGTGATTGAAAATCCATGTCTCACTTTTTACTCCTCAACAACTACCAATAGGCTACTGTTGACCGGAACCTTACTGGTAGCATAAACAGTTGACTAACACGTATTTTATGGGTTATATGTATTATACACTGCATTCTACAATAAAGTAAGCTAGAGAAAAGAAGGCGTTATTAAGAAAGTCACAAGGAAGAGAAAATATATTTACAGTACTGTGCTGTATCTATTGAAAAAAATCCACATGTAAGTGGACCCGTGCAGTTCAAACCTGTGTTGGTCTAGGGTCAAGGGTGCTGTAGGTGTTTCTCAGCATGTTTTTCTTCTCTTAGCCTAGGAACCTTTGGGTTAAGAAATGACAGTTTATTCACCTTTGCGGCCCTGGTGCAGAGTGCATGAAACCTTAGGAGCGGAGAAATTTGGGGGCAATGAGTGGAAAGAGTTTCTCTGGTCATGCCATTTTACAATCATAATACATTGTTCCAGAAAAGCTGTATGGTGTGATTACAAATAATCATCTTTTTCCATTGGTTTATGCTCCACTTTAAGAAGTGTTCTTGGTGTCTGATTGATCTTCAATCTGAAATGACTTTGTAGCCTTTTCTCTTTGTTTCCCTGCTTTTAACCTCTGATTTAAGCAGATAACACTTGGTAAACAACTACTTAAGTTGCCTTCCTTGCCAGACTGTAACTTTGTGAGTGCGGGACCTTGTGTTTGGTCCACGCTCCATCCTTAAGTCCTAACGCTGGGATTGGCACAGGGGAATAGTTCTAGAGGTAGAAAAAGGTATATTAATAAATAGTATTAGTAGTTTAAACTTGTTACAGGGTACTGAGCATGTGCTGGCTCATCGTGAGCCTTCAGATATACTAGCCCTGTTTGTCCCCCCGGTACCCCTGTGTTATATGTACTGTAATTATCATGCATATTTGGTAGCAAAGGAAACTGAGGCTCAAAGGGGCCAAGAAACTTGTCCCAGGTCACGGAGTTAATGAGCGATAGAACTGGGATTTGAACCCAGGCAGTTGTTTGTAGAATCCAGGCTTTTTACTGCCATGGTAAACTGCCCCTGATTAGTACTAATTAGCTCAGTAACGTGTTGTTTTTTTTTTTAACTGATTATTAAGGGAATCTAGTGAGACCGGTTTTTCTAGAGTTCATTTGTTAGGTGATTATTCATTTAAACCAGTGGTTCTTCAAAGTGTGGGCCACAGACCAGCATGAACATCACTTGGAGATATAGTAGAAATGTATATTTTCCAGCCTCACCCCTACCTGCTGGAGTAGAAACTTGGAAAGCGGGACCCATTAATCTGTGCTCTAACAGATCCTCTGGGAGTTTCTGATGGATGCTAAAATTTGAGAACCAATTCCTAAGACCAAATTATTTCCTACGGAATTTTACTCCTTTTTTTTTTTTTACTTTTTTTTCTTTTCTTTCTCCTTTTTGCTTGAGGGTAGAAAATAAAGACATTTTATTTTTTTCCAGGTTTATTGTGATATAATTGACATCTTACGTTGTGTTGATTTGCTACACTTACGTATTACAAAATGATTACCATCTTAGCATTAACAAACACCTCCATCACATCCCATGATTATCTTTTCTTTTTGTGTTGAGCACATTTAACATTCACTCTCTTAGCAGCTTTCAAGTGTGTAATATGGCATTGTTAACTCTAATCACCATACTATACGTTAGGTCCCCACAACTTACAGCTGGAAGTTTGTACACTTTGACCAGGAATTCCACATTTCCCCAACCCCACAGCTTCTGGCATCTGCCATTTTACTCTGTTTCCAGGAGTTTGGCTTTCCCACATCCTCCTTATAAGTGATATCATGCACTATTTGTCTTTCTCTGTCTGACTTACTTCACTTACCATAATGCCCTTAAGGTCCATCGATGTTGTTGCAGATGGCAAGCTTTCCTTCTTTCTCATGGCCGAATAATATTTCATTGTATTTATGTACCATGTCATCTTTATTTGTCCATCCATCCACTGATGGACACTTAGATTCTCTTTTGTCCATATCTTGGCTATTATGAATATGCTGCAGTGAAGATGAGAGTGCAGATATCTCTTAGAAATCCTGCTTTCATTTTCTTTGGATCTGTACCCAGAAGTGGGAATGTTAGATCATATGGTAGTTTTAATGTTTTGAGGACCCTCCATACTGTTTTCCACAGTGGCTGCACCGGTTTGCATTCCCACCAAGAGTGCACGAGGGGTCCTGCTTGCCAGTACTTATCTCTTTTTGATGGTACTTAACGGCTTTTCTTAAAATGAGTTATACTTTTGGATATCTCACCTCTGTGTACCCCTGATTTATGTGATGTTTATATGGGGGAACCAAGCTCTAACTTTAGTGAAAGTTTCTGCTAAGGTTCTTGAGAGATTTTGAAGTTTTGGGTGGGTCTGTAGCTTGATGATGTTTTGTTTTTGTGCTGATAGATTTCAGGATCTGAGAACTTTAAGAATACAGTACCCCCTTCCTCCAGCCCAGCTCTCTCAGGTTCCTGTCATTGGAGGGTGAGGAAGGAGCCCAGAGATACAGGGATTACAGAGAAAGGGGAGGTAGCAGAATCAGGAATGGAGGAACTTAAGTTTCATGTCATTACATTTCTCAGAAATATCCTCAGCTGCTATGGACCCTTGGTTTACACATGGTAGAAAAAATAACACTGGACTCTGAATTGGACTTGGAATCCTGATTCAGGGGTGCTTGAGAGGCTCAGTTCGTTAAGCAGCTGCCTTTGGCACGGGTCAACTGAGCCCTGCCTTGGGCTCCCTGCTCAGTGGGGAGCCTGCTTCTCCCTCTCTCCCTCTGCCCCTCCGCCCTCCTCACGCTCTCTTTGTCTCTCTCTCTCAAATAAATAAATAAAATCTTTTTAAAAAAAACCCAAACCTTAAAAATATTCTTTAAAAAACACTTCAGGGCGTCTGGGTGGCTCAGTTGGTTATGTGTCTGCCTTTGGCCCAGGTCATGATCCCAGGGTCCTGGGATCGAGCCCCACATCGGGCTCCCCGCTCAGTGGGGAGTCTGCTTCTCCCTCTCCCTCTGCCCCTCCCCCCTGCTTGTGCTCTCTGTCTCTGTCTTTCTCCCTCTCTCTCAAATAAATAAATAAAATCTTAAAAAAAAAATAAAAAGGAATCCTGGTTCAGCTTCTTTACATACATGATTTTAGGGAAGTGACCTTGCTGAGGAGCAATTTCTTTATCTGTGACGTGGGGATAATATACCTACTTGATGATGGTGATGGTGATGATGATGATGATGGGAGAATTTATTGAGGCACATGGTGAGCATTTAAGTCCTGCCTATTGTATCTGTGTTGAGGGGAAGCAGGAAGAGCTAGATTTAGTCGCCGGCTTCTTTATCAGATAGTGTTCTGAGAAATGGATTGTAGGTTTTGCAAAACAGCAAGGACTCCAAAGTATTCCAAATGGCTGGTATTCCAAGGAGTGGAGTTCTGGGAGGTCCACTACCAGAGAAAGCCAGGCACCAGGTTGAACGCTTTATGTCTTAAATCTTTCTGTTTTCAAAAAGGTATCTAGAAGTGATTTAACAATGTCAGGATTTAGACGTAAGTTTTTTTGTGTCTAAGAGACCAGTGCTGCAAGTCAAGGCCTAAGGACTGTAAAAATATTGATGCAACTGTCAGAGGCACATGGTATTTGACCTTCTATTAATAAAGACAAATTACTGCATTTCTGTGATATTTGAGTCTCCAAGAACTTCCCTTAATTCCACTGGTATTCCATTCCACAACTACCGGGGCTGTGGGGACGAGGGACACAAGGTTGTGTTTCTGATTAATGAGGTGGAATATCAGTCTGATTTACTAAAGCGAAAGTCAGAGAAGGTTCAGATAACAACATCGCGAAGTTTCCTGAATGATAATAGGCACAGAAACAACTTGAGTATTTGGTGGTACAGCAGCAGGTTTGGCCAGAAGTTATCCACAGAATAAGGAGGAATATGGAGGAAGAAGAAGTAGGGAAGCACAGATACATAGAGGGCAAGGCACATACTGAGCAGATTAAACTGGGAGCAGAAGGACTTTGTTGGGGGTTCTTCACAGACATCTGCAGGATGTAGGCTGTGGAGTGTCCACATGGCGGTCCGCTGACACCATCCCACTACGTGGACTGCTCCTTTTCACCCAGACTTTAATGGCGGGTCATGCTAACATAGAAAGGTAGGGAAGTATATCCTGCATTACTTAAAAGAAGTCTCAGCTTGCACAGGGCAGTGTTTTTATTTATTGTCGCCTTTGCTGCAGTCACAGAGAGCACTTGGGAATCAGCTCGTGAGGGCCTCAGCCTTTAAAGGGAGCTCATTCTTGCCTGACAACAGTCACGTCAACATCCGTTCTTGCCAACTCTCTGACCTTTGGAATCATGCCCACTTGGGTCTGACCTGTCAATGTCTGTACAAATCCATCTGCATCAAGGACTCCGTATTTTCGAGAGCACATCTAAAGGATGGGGGCCCTTCTAATTTTACTCCTCCAGGACTTGTTTGGGGAGAAACCAGCTGCTGCTTCTGGTCTTAATGAGATGTGACTATGGAAGGATTGAGTCTGTGGGGCCTCGACTTACATTATGATCCTGTCCCCTTTTATTACAAGTTGCACATGATGTTTTTAGCCACTTGTGTCAGCATCTTTTTAATCTCCAGCTGCAGTCAATTTTATCTAATTCTTGTTAATCATGATTATTGGACTGTAAAAGTATAAAAAGAAAAAAGTCTTTCCAAAAGCCATTTGTCATGGGCAAACAGGATATGTTGACCTTTCCACATGAGTCTATTTGGGGGCTTTGGGCCATAAGGGTCAGTTCACATGTGGCCTTTGGGACCACTCTATGTGTGTTTCGGGCAGTCCAGATGTTTTGAAATTTTGCAGAACGAGAAAGAAAAGCTAGAAAGAAGTCTGATTTGATTTGACCAGAACCCGATTGGCTAATTAGGACAATAAAATTCCTGATGGAACTTGTTCATGTCTTTGCAAAATAGTAATGAATAGCATTACTTTATGTTTACATAGTTCCCATCTTTTTAAAGAACTCAAAACAGCATCCCTTTCTTTATGCCCTCTGTTTCCAAAATATATCTGAAGTGTTGAATGTGGTTTCAAAATTCAGGCATGTCATCATGAATGAAGGACAAGTGAGTGCAGTGGTAGTGTGGGAAGTACCTGAAATTGGGGGTGAGGACAGCCGGTCAAGCTTCCAGTAGCCACGAGGCATTTTGGTATCTGTTTCTTCATTTGTATTGTGGGGATAATGATCGTCCCTGTATCACAGGGCTATTGTGACCCTTGACTGTGTTAATACATGTAAAGCATTTATGTAGTAATTCTGGCACATGATCAATTCTCAATAAATGCTCTTGAGTTGGTTTTAGTATCAAATATGAATTTGTATGCCTGTGCTGTCACTTATTAGTTGTATAGTATTGGGCAGTAACAGTCAAAATGGCTACCATTTATTGAATATTAATTTACAATGCCAGGCCTTATGTTAGGTACTTTATATATGTTACTTTTCTCTTAATCCTTTCTTTAACTCTCTGCAGTAGGTAAGATTATATCCATTTTTATAGATGTGGAAGGTAAGGTTTAGAGATGTTTAGGAACTTGCCCACTGTAACAGAGCTAGATGAGTGGCAAAGCTGACTCTCTAAAGTTCTTTTTCTTAGTTAGCTACTTAGGTTTCCCCGGGCCATGGTTTTATCATTTGTAATAGGAATAACAATAATTATTTGTAGGGGTTATATATTTTACCTAAAGTGTTTGGCACTTATCGGGCACTGTTGACATGAGGCACTGTGATATTATTATCGTCTCTGATTAGAGGTTTCCGTACAGCAGAATTTTGTTTTTTCTTTTTTTCTGTTCCTCATACCATGTATATACCTGTAGGGATTGGAAGAAAGTTCTCAACCCAAAGGATGGGTTCTTGCATTTTTGAGAACTTTAGGATCATATGCATGATCTGGTGCTGTGTATTACCTGGCCATCTGTGTGTACGTGTACTTTCTATCCCATCTAGAGGTGGATGGATACTAAATCTGGGTGCCGTGTAAGGAAAAGCACAAATGTTCATGCACTTGGACAGGTCTATGTCGTGGCTTCAACATTTTGCTTTTCTGTTTATTCTGAAAGTTTTTGAGGAAAATGACTCAGTGAAAGCCAAGCATCTGGGAATCACGTGAGTTTGGATGGTAGGGTGGAGTTAGCATTATACATACGTTTCTGGCACTCAGAAGCAACAACAGTCCTGTAGACTGGTATGCACAGATGTAATATTCTGTGATGTTTTAGCCTCTGTGTCTTACCTTAGTAAGTGAAAACATATTATAGAATTGGACTGGGGACCACCTCCCTATTTTCTTTCCTCTCCTGCTGTGGTCTGATCACTACACTACACAGTCAGAGCACCCACTTCCTTCATTTATTCACTTACTCTTTCACTTCTCATCCCCCTGTGGTACAGCTTCAACCTTACCGTCTACCATAGAGAGCGCTCGTAATCCCCCTTACTGTGGTTTATGTCATTAACACAAATCCCAGACATTTCTTCTCACCTGCGTGTCAGTCCCACATCCTCCAGAGAAACAAAGTTTTAAGGAATTATTCTCTTATGGCATATTGTAAAGTTTATCATTTTAAAGATTGGTTAGTAGGAACAAAATATGGGGAACTTCATTTTTCTCTAACACTTTCATTTTATGTACTCTTTGTGTCAGATGATTTATCATCATTGTTCTTGTACATAATTTTAGAGTTTTGCTTCCTTGTGAAATTTGGAGATTGTAAAATTGACATCGTGCTTTTAATTTACCTTTATAAGATATGAAGAATTCCTAAATGGAACTTTTTCTTTTTTGTTGGGGGGGGGGCACTTATTCTTGAAAGACTTTTGACATAGATGTAACTAAACAATCAAACATTGTATGTATTCTTTATTGTTGTTTTACATTATGAGTGTTGAAAACAATCAGGGCCATAAAGATGAGAATTATAATCTCATTTTTAATAGTACTTTGCTTTATGTTATTTAACTTTTTTACATGGATTCATAGTCTCAAAAAAGATACAGTGGTTCTTTGTTAATTCAACTAGTTATGCCCTGTCTCTTGATATTGTCAATCTTTTATTTATTATCAATCTATTATTATTACATCATTTACATTTTTAAATAATTGATTTGGTACATGATATTAACAGTTTTCAAAATCATCATTAATAGCATTTTTCATTCACAATAATGTGAATAATACTATGAAATATTTATATTCAACTAACTGGTATATCTTCACCATATAAAGCCCATAAAGAATTTTTTTCCACCCTCCCAGATGGATCTAAACCACTTACATATATTTAGAAGGGAATATTATGATATTAACAATAAAAACCAGACTGCTTTGTATTAATGACTGTTGTTAAACTATCTAGATATGGCGGAGACCCTTGTGATGATCCACCATCGTTGATCACACACAGGTTAAATAATGCCAGAATGGATGTTGAAATAAGAATGCCAGAGACTGAGGCTAAAAATAAAGCTGATAGTGGTAATGGGTAAATGCTGTTGCCATGCTGAACTTGAGTATATTCCTGATTGATCCCCATTTTAGACACGTAGAAAATGTTGAAGGGTCTGAGATGTTAAGTAACCTTTCCAAGGTCATATGGCTAGTTAAGTACTTGCCAGGATTTAAATGATAAAACTCATGCTTTTAACCACTACAGTCCTGCAAGCCACTCAATATGTATCTGTCTATTAAGGAAATCCATTCCCCCAAGGAATTGATTCTAGTGATGAAGATAAATAATCATCATAAACTGTAAGTCAATGTGAAAAATGTTGTGACTGCAGAATGAACAGCACAATAAGAAGCATATGAGTGGCAATAAATTGTGGTGGGACTGGGGACAGAATGAGGGAAGGAAGGGAGAGAGTAGCATCTCAGAGAGGAGGCACCGATTCTGGTCCCAACCCTTTCCTTGGAGCTACCACACAGCCTATATTCACCCCTGCCACAGAACGTGCTATTTAGTGTTTTGACTTATTTACTTACCTTTACCTCCCAGTAGACTGTAAGCTCTCTAAGGACAGAGGCTAAATCTGTATCTTTATCATTTAGTGTAGGAATGGGTTTAATAAATATGGAATGATGTTTGCAGGGGCTAATACCATGGATAGGTGAAGACAGGACATTATAAAGGTATGAACATGAATGAAGGTATGAAAACTCATTGCAAGTTCAGGGAACAGTGGGTGGTATAGAGTGGATGGAGCATGAAAATGTAGTCTGAAGTCTTGTGAAGAGTTGGGTCCGCCATGTATACAGATACATCATAATTAAGAGTGATATTACTAGATTTCTGAGTGCATGCTTTTCCCTAATATACTTTCATCTCTTCCAAGGACAAAGACGGAGGGCCAAGAGCTGGGATATATTATGGGAGTTAGAAAGAACTGTTTTCATATCCCACCTCTGCTATTCATCAGCTGTGTGACATTGGCATACGACCTAGCTTTGTCATTACACAGTAGATAATTGAAAAGATTTGTCGAATGGATTAATTAATAATAGCCTTTTGTAAAAAGGTTTTGATGCATTTGAGATGCAGCTATATAAAAGACCTAGTAGTACTGTGCCTACTCATTAAGTGGGAGACAAGACCCAGGGGCTTCCAGGCATGAGGGACACTGAGTGTTGGTAAGGTAGCAGCTCTGTGGCTCAGAGTGGCTGGTCTCCCTGGAACAGAACCAAACTGGTCGAGAGAGGTCAAATCTCTTGGGAGATGGATTATTTGGCAAAAGGAAGCAAGGTTCACCCAGGCTCCTAAGGTCAAGGAAAAGGCTCTGTCTCAGTGGGGCCCTGGAGTGCAAACCAAGTAACGGATGAGATGGTCAGCTGTTCACACCTCACCTGGTGAAGAGGTCAGGGTTCAGGGACTCCTGGGCATGGCAGCCCTGTGCTCCTGAGGCCTTGGACTGAATGCTGGGGTGCAGGCAACACAGTCAAGTGCAGACTGCCCCGTGTGGCTGAATCTAAGACGACTGTTTTGCCCTTGCTGTGGTCTGAATGGGGCTTACCTTAAAGGTTGTAGGGTCATGCAAGAAATGAACTAATGCATTTGGATAGTCAAAAAGTAAAACGAGGTATGAGATACAGTGAGCTGGATGCTTAAGTATTCTTTGGTTTTCTAAAGCAAATTACTTTTTTCTTTCCTTCCTTTCTATAAACGTTACCAGAGAGCAACATTTTTCTCTTTACTGACTTTGACCACACTCTGTACATGTCCAATGTACAGATTTAGAGAGCCCTCCATTTCTTTATTCTTTACATGTTCATCAAAGTCCTGCTATATGCCCTTTCTTTATAGGATATGGGGGCTGAAAGCAGGGGTCCCCCAGATAGTCACTTGGCAGTGCTATTAGTACCTAACATATGTCTGGTAGGTTCTAGATTCTGCACTAGCAAAAGGGAGAGTGATCAGCTCCATCCAGGGGATCAGGCAAGGCCTTACAAGGTAGGAAATGAAAGATGAGTGGGAATCTACCAGGTGGATGATGAGGGCTACCTGGCAAATAGGCAGCATGTGCAAAGGTGTAGGCATGAAAACCATGGTCCATCTGCAAAATCTTGAGCATGTGTAGGATTTGGAGAGAACAGAAAGTTCTTCCATGCATTACTCATGTTTTGGGCTTTAGGAATGGTTTTGGCATGGGCTGTGGAACCAGACTGCATGGCTGTAAACCCTGACCCTACTGCTGCATGCTTCTGTGGTCTGGGACCAGTGTCCCAGCTTTTCTGTCTCTCTGTTTCCTTATTGGAGATAACAGCGTGGTTGTGAGAATTGGAATAATGACATAGAGCACTTCAAACGTGTCTGCTATCCGTTATTATGAATAATACTTTATTATAATTATGTAACTAGCAGTTATTCTTAAATTTCAACCTATTGTCAGAGTGGAATGACCTGGTGAGGATGATGCCTGGAAGGATAACTGGCAGCCGTGTGGGGTGGAGTGTCAGTTGGAACAGAGGACTGAGGCTAGAGGTCCGGAAGTACCCTGGTATTTCCAGGGGTGTTGGTGGGCTCTGCTAATGTGGCTAGAGCAGAGGTAGATCTGGAAGATGCTTGGAAGGCAGACCCTTTGGGTTTTGATGGAAGATTAGATGAAGCCTCTTCTCTCGGTATTCAGAAGTCATGCTAGGTGGATGCTGAGGTCCATATGACATCGAGGTACCACCGTGGTGTTTATGAGCACTCCACTGAGTGCGTTCCCACAGAGCTCCCATCCACGCTATGCATGCTGGGCAGTGTTCTCTTCATGATGGTTTCATGGTTTCAGCTGCCTTAAATGTAACACATGATGATGAACATATTTACATAATGTGTGGCTGGTGAAATCATGGAAGGTTGGAATTTCCCATTTTAATTCCATTTTAAAGATGCTTGTTAAGCAAAAGGATATAATTCATTTTTCAAACTGCTGAAATGTTATTTTGGCCTCTTGAATCAAAGGCATTCCGTAAGTGTTTTCTTTATTACATGCCTTAAACTTTAATTAGAATTTAATTATAAGATCCTGAAGGCATGAGTAAGAGGAGCAGATGGGACAGTAAAAGCAGCTTAGTGAGGGAGGATTAAAGATTAAAAGTCGCTCGTTAATGGCATAAGGAATGAACACAGAGCTAAATTACCATGGCTTTGTGCTATTCTGATGCTTTTTCAGTTCTGAAACTTAGTTTTATTCCTGGTTTGAAGCTGAAGAATCTCATAGATTAGGTTTTCATTTTTTTTTTTTTTTTCCATCACCAGAGTAGGTTTGTGCATCTAGAATAAACTCAGAGGACACTTTTTATTTGACTCTTCATTCTAAGCTCAGAAGGATCCTTTACTGTTGGTAAATATTTTTGAATACAAACAGAGAAAGCAGAACCAGGGTATATTCTTTTTCTCCAGCTCTGGCCGGAAAGTATGCATAAAAAAAAGATGGATAGATGTTTCAGGTGTTGTTTATACAACTGTGCTTCTAGAACTTGGCTGGACTCATATCATTTTTATAATGTGCACTCTGGGACATGCTTCAGTGTCAGTGGGTCTGGGATGGTAGAAGGGAACACTGTGCATGAAATGCATAACTTCGTAACTGAGATCTTGAACAAATCACTTCCTCTCTGATCCTCTTTCCTACCTGTATACATTGTTAAAGAATTCTTACCTCTGTGTTTTGGTTAAGGATTTAATCTGAACGCAATAATTCTGCAAGGGTTACTGAGGCCTATTCTCAAGAAGCTTAAACACCACAGGGGAAAATAGGCCAATAAATAAATCAAGATAACGTAATGTGCTATAGCAGAAGATAGATCTCAAATGCCAGAGGGGTAGAAATTATTAACACAGACAATTAGAGGCAGTAGATAATACATATATAAGAATTTTGTAAATATAAGGTGCTCTATAGATAGAAGCCATTTACATATATAAGATAGTATAACTAGAGATCCAGACCCTTTGATTATTCACAAAACGGGTAGAACATGATGTGTGACAAAATGATATTTTATTCCTTCCAGGACTTAGTACAGTGCTTTGTACATAGTTTAGGGGCTCAAGTCATAGTTGCTGAATTGAGGCGAAAGAGGCTCCCATCATCTCATTAGTAAGTGTGAAATGAGGATGAGAGAGATTTTGTTAGAGCTGGAGGGGGCAGGTGTGAGTCTCTGACCCCAGGCTGTATTGTTTTCTGGGACTGTTTGCTATCTCTTCAGGAAGTTAGCTCCTGTGCCCCTCCTGTCTTTGGCCTGGCCCACAGTCAGCCTTTGCATTTTGCCCACCTTGGATCATTGGCTTGAGTGAGGAGTGGGCTTCCTGGGGGCATATTTAGGATGATCCTCTGCTAAGCTAAATGATTCCACTACTTAATGCCTTTGCCCCTTATTTTTCTTTCCTTTTTGAACCATAAATTTAGGATCCTGTCTCTCCTTAATTGCAGTCTTAACGCCAACTAGACAACATTTGAGAATAAAAGGAAGGACAGATAAATAATGAAACAAATAGCCTTCTATCTCATAACATCCAGGGCCTTTTTTTTTTTTTTTAAATATCTTGATGTAAAATCGATTCTGATTATTTGCGGACTCCATAGGTGCGAACTCTTCTACCTGTAAAATTTTATTTGTAACTCCCAAATCAAACTAGTGGGGGTTTTTGCAGTCATTCTTAGACATGTGCAGAGCGGTGAAAAATTTTCGAGTTGCCTGATGCACATGTTCCCAGCTGAGGTTGAGCAAGATGACCCTCTGACCCCTTATTTCTGCTTTCATACTATAAACACTGTTCTTTTTTTTTTTTTTTTTAAGATTTTATTTATTTATTTGAGAGAAAGAGAGAGAGAGAGAGCATGAGCAGGGGGCAGAAGGAGAAGCAGGCTCCCTGCTTAGCCTGGACCCTGGGATCATGACTGGAGCTGAAGGCAGACCAAGCCACCCAGGTGCCCAAACACTGTCCTTTTTGTGGTCTTTTAGTGCCACATTTTTCTCATTTTTGTGCCTTTTGTGGGTGATTTCAGTTTTTAAAATGGCCCCCAAGTATAGTGCCAAAGAGCTGTGTTTTTAAGTGCAAGGGAGTTGCATTGCGTCTTATGGAGAAAATATGTATGTAGGTAGGCTTTATATAGACGTGAGTTAAGAGCCATTGGCCATGCATTCAGTGTTAGTGAGTCAACAATATATACTTAGTGGGGTGTTTTTAAACAGAAGCACACATGAAACAAGGCTGTGTATAGATGCGTTGATGAAAATGTAACCAGCGGCTCACAGGAACCTAACCCCATGTTTCCTTTGGGAACAGCAGTTCAGTATTCACTAGTGAAGCATTTGTGGAGACTTTATAGAACATGACCACTGCAAGTAATGGGAACAGACCGTCTTATCTTTCTAGTCTTCCGCTTGCTCTTTCTTGATTTTTCCATCTGACAATACCTCAATCTCTGTATTGTATATAGTATGTATATATTTGCTTCAATTACATACCCATACATTCAGCAATGATGACACACTGTTTTAACTTAGCAGTTGTGTTGGCCTTTGGCCTCTTTGCGCTCAGATCCATCTGCTGCCCTTGCAGTGCTCCGTTGTGCATTGCAGGGGGTCGACCCCTGCCATCTGACATTTTGACACTGTGGGAGATGGGAGGGCAGGAAGAAGAGGGAGGCCAGAGTGTCGGTCCTTCCCTCTCTCTGCCTTGGGTAACATTGTTGGCAGTGGCCACATCCTGACTTCAGGGCTCTCGCACCCTCTTGGCAGGCCCCTGTGGCTCCAAATGCTAGTAGATGACTTTGGCTCTTGGGGCCCAGCAACTGTACCTCCTTGCCTTGTTCTGTGAACTTCCTATTGTTTCTAACCTGAGTTTCTTCCTGTCCCCATGCGTAAAGCATCAGATTCAAAAGCCAAGGGAGGACAAAAAAATGAGAGAACTGTAGCAAGGGTCACACACTGTACGAGAGGGACTGCGAAGGGGATGGAGGGAGTGGTCAGCCATAGGCCATACGTGTCAAGTGCATGATGCTGGAGCTCTGCGTGCACAGGTTAAGCAGCTAAGATGCCATGGATGGTTGGAAAGCAGCAGGACCTCTCATCTGGAGCTCATTTGTCTGGAATATGATTCCCTTAAACTTGACTAGCTCATCCACTGAGGGAGAAAAAAAAAATCTATTCTGATAATTATTCTGACAGGGCTCTAACAGGGCCTCTTTCCCTAGAGTGAAAACAAATATATATTTCTGGCTTCTTTTTATTCCCTTTTCCACCTTAGGACCCTTTCTCCCAAGAGTGTGTGGTCCCTTGCGAGTCTTCTACTCCATTCTGAGCCTTTTGTGTTGGCATAGTCCTTTTTAAAAATGCATTTTCTCTGAGTCTGTTGTGTACCCCCTGAAGTGTGGGTGAACAGAAAGCCCTTCAGAGCTGAAAGACATTTTTGAAGAACCACTATACCAGGCGGCATTAAATATTGATCACCTGCCACATGTAAATTGTTTGTCTTCTTGCTTTAACTCTTGGACCCGAATGTTTCTCGTCCGTTTTCTGCTAAAGTGGAGTTCACAGAGAAGCTTCTTTTGACCCTGCCGCGAGTTGCCTGTCCCAGGAATATGGGACATTTCTCTGTCCTTAGGGAAATACTAGGAAGGATTGCTTCTGACTGTCAGCCTTTCACTGGGGGGAAGGGCAGCGATGGGCAATGATGAGGGCAAAACACCCAGATTCCGGGGCAAATGGAATAGGCTCTGCCACTTGCAAGCCGTGTGGGCTTGGGAATCTGGTATTTACCATCTAAGTTTGTTGTGTTAGTGCAAGGAGACCGCGCACGCCCGGCACCGAGCACAATTCCCGGCCCCTCGTGGGGCTGCCATCAAACAAAGCTCTCTCCTCACTCTCCTTACTTCTTAGGTTTATCTGGGGCTTTCCCAATACATTTCTAAGCAACCTAGAGTAAAATATGCTATTAATAATAACCCAAAGCACCCAGTATAATCTTATTAAACAAAACTGGTTTTGGAATGTTTCTGTAAAAAAAAAAAAGTCTTGATCTTGCTAAAAAAAGCTACAGCATCTCAGTGGCTTGTTTCAGCCCTTTTTATTCATACCTGAAAACATCAGAAGTTTGGATAACTTTGGCATACACACGTGCACACTCGCATATGTGTGTGTTTATATATATGGTTTTTTCTCTCTATATGTATATGTATGTATATGCGGGCACACATACATAACTCTTTAAGAAGGGTTCTTCTGGTGTTTTATTTTCTTAAAGTCTGTACTTCACATCATTTATCCCCCCCAGAACTGTTTATCCTCACTCCAGACATGACCGTTGGAAAGGTGGCAGGAAAAACAAACGGCTAGTGTGTTTTGGGGCAGTCTGCATTCCTTTTAACTCTCTGAGACCAGGCTTATGCTTGGGCTTTCAACCACTTGTCCTGGGGCCCAACCACTTTGATTTGCTTGAAAATTATCCTGTTGTTCAAGCTCCTGAGAGCTGCCCCAGAGCTTGCTTGGGTTTGCGAACTGGAGATCTATGAAGTGTTTGATTTTATTTGTAACTTTAACCATGGCAGCCTTAACTGGGCTTTTGTTTTCTTATTTAACTTTTATCCTTGTAACCTTAACCTAATTTATTTTTCAAATCTCCATCCTCTCCCATCCCACAATTCCTAATCCCTCTTTTGTCCTCAGATTTTCCTCCCAACTCAAGAGAATGACATTTAAATCCATCCTTTAGGAAGTGTCTAAAATGCAATGCACACATAGCATTACTGTCTTCTCCTGGATTTCGTAGGAAGGAAAACAAAGGTTTCAGAACGTACTCGGAAAACTGCTGACAGAGGTTGTGGTGCAGCTTGGGAGTGGGAGTGTGGATTTTGGAAAGCATCGGGACCCTTCTACTTGGCCTTCATACAGACTTTTCCTTCCTCTGTGAGGGGCCCAGGGGCCAGGGCTGTGGATGGCTTCGACAGGAAAGGATTGAAGGGATAACTGCTTCCAGACCCTGATCCTTGAACACTCCGCCATCACTCAGGCTCTTGAGAAAGGGAGCAGGAGAATTCAGGGGGCTAGGGAGTATCCCCCTCAGCTCCAGCTTGCCTCTACTCATCTCCAGGTGTGCCCCCAGCATGAGGGAAGATACCGCGTCCCTCAGGTAACCCCGCCACAACTCTGTGGAAGGGAAAGAAGGAGTTCTCTTTTACAGGTAAGGAAAGCGAGCCTCTGGGAGGTTAAGGAAATGGAAGGAATAATTAGGATTACAACAAGTCTGGATTGCCCAGTTAGTAGGTTTTCTTTCTCACCAAGTTTTTTCCTCCCTGGTTTGTAGGGCCCTTCTTTGGAGATTTCCTTCTTGTGATATTGCAGCCAGAGATCTCTGGAGTCTGTTATGCATCGGGCACTGTTTTACGCAATATGTATCGATGCAGTGTATGTTCTAATAACCTTGTGAAGGGGTGGTATCATCCCCATTGAGAGAGGAAACCCCTGAGGATTAGAGGGGTGGGTAATGTGCTCAAGGTCACACAGGACACAGGAGACTCCAGGATTTGAGCCCAGCTGTGACTCCAGAACTTCTGCCTTGTCTGCTACACCCGCTCTCCATGTTAAGAGGAGGGCCATTGGCGTGAGGCCACTTGCACCAGATGTGGCAGCCGTGAGGCAGTCGGTGCCGAGGAGTCGTGTTTCATGCTCTCTCGTGATCTCAATTCATTTCTAGCATTGTCGAGATTTAAAGCAGAGATAGGCTTGCTTTCTGAGTCTCCGTCTCCTCGGAAACCGAGATAACAGCAGTGATGGTAGGTATTGCTACCGAATGTGAGCATCTGTGCGTACCAGACAAAGTACTTGATCTCGATGCACATCCTTTCACGTTGACCTTGTAACAATGCTGACATTTTCTCTAATTTGCACTTGTGGAAACAGGGAAGTTGAATCACTTCCCTACCCCTTGTCACACTACTAGTAAGTGGAGGAGTGGGAATTTGAGCCTAAGACTTCTTACACCAAAACTATAGTCCTTCCTCTCAGCCTATGGGACATTTGTCCCTGGGAACATATACAGAGATTTCCAGTGGCACGTAAGATGATTTATAGTAATGTAGGGACAGGTGTTAAAGAACATGAATTCATGTGCTGGAGAAGTGACCCTTCCTTTTTAGTTGTCTTATAAGCCATCTTATTACATCAAGGAGAGAGTCTTAGGTGCCAGAATGCCTTTTACAACTTTCTAATATTTGTGCTTTTTCTTTTCTTTTCTTTTAAGCAAGAAAGAACAGGACTCAGGCTCTGAGGCTTAATCAACAGAACCTAGAACATCATAACATCCATTATATTGTCATTGTATATTTAGATTTTCTCAATTAAAAATGCAACATGTTCATATACCCATATATGAAGCATATATATATGTAAAGTATAGAGAATAATCTAATGGACATCCATGTATTTATCACCTACTGAAAAAGTAGACTAATTTCAGGTACTCTTGGGGCCTTCTGTATATCTCTCCCCATCACATCGTCTTCCTGTCCGTCTCACCAACATTTTATGTAATCACTTTGCAGCGGTTCCAGCCAGGTGATAAACATTCGTGCTGCATTGTTACCTAGCTTTGTGAGTCATCTTACTGATGTCTCTTTCCGGATCAGAATCTAACCTAGGATCACACAGTGCATTTAGTTCTCATATGTTCTTTGTCTCCTGTAACTTGAAACAGTCCTCAGTCACTACCCGTCTTTCATGACCATGATGCTTTTGAAGCATCACACAGTTATTTTGTGTCATGTCTCAGTTTGCTTGTTGCTTCCTCAAGATGAAATTCAGATTATGCGTTTTTGGCAGGAAAACCACAGAAATGATGTCGCGCTCTCCATAGTGCATGATATCAGGAGGCACAGGTGATGCCAGTTTGTCCTGTCACTGGTGAAGTTAACGGGATGGCACCTGCTTAAGTTGGTGTCTTTCAGTCTCTGCACTGCAAAGGCACCATTTTCCCTTTTGTGATTAATAACTGCCTTGTGAGGAAATACCTTGCGATTTTGTAAATATCATGCTTCCTGTCATACCTTTGCCTACTAGTTTTAGCTTCCATTAGTAATTCTTGCTTATAGCAGTTATTCTGGTGGTTTTGCCAGATGGCATTTTTCTGTTCAAAATTCCTTCTATATTTGTTAGGATCTCTACTGTCAATGGCTTTCTCTTTGTCTCCCATCTATTTATTCTTTCAGTTATTTATTTATATCAGTATACACTTATGAATTATTTTCTTTTATTGCCCTCAATCCATTACTATCATTATCATGCTCAAATAGTCACAGATTTCACCACTGGGAACCCCTTCAGGTTGGCTTCTGTGTCCTTTTGACTTGTCCTCATTTTCTTTTGGAGCACATCTTTTCTTTCTGGCACCATTGGGTGTCACTTAGGACTCTACTTGCTCCAGCCCTGGAATCAGCTAATACTCTGAGGGACCCTGAGAGAAGCCTTCTCTTGCTGTTCTGCTTCCTTTCCTCCCAGTCAGTACCTTCATCCGCTATAATATGATGTATACCCTTCCCAGTGCACTGATATTGCTGTTGTGAAGGTCACTGCTAATGCGGTGGGTATTCTTGGTTCTTACATTACTGTGTCTCAGACACCTCTGGGTCCTGCATCAGATCCTCCCAGAAGGATGGTAAGGAAAAGTTGCCTCATTTCTTGATCCAGTTGCCCGCGTGGCACCCAGTACTGTGCAGGGCATTCTGCAGGTGTAAACAGTGCTTCACCTCGTGCCGCATGCCTGCCTTGCATGCCGTCCATTATGTAGCATGATGCGTCCCTGTTGATGCCACCTCTGCATCTCATTCTTTGCCCACGGGTGCACAACCTGGACAAAGTGGGGAATTAATGTTCCTTTGTCCCCCATCATGGATGGTTCTAAGATATAGTCTGTATGGCTCGGGGGACTAGAGTGTGGAGGGTATGGATGGTCCTATGGATGGAGAATGCGTCACTGTTGTGGAACCAGCTTGATAACGCAACTTCATCTTGCCTCTCCCGCTCCTTATTTGTTCACTTCCTATGTCCATCACTCTACTCCTGCTCCTGGACATTGTGCTTCCTAATGCAGTGCTGCTACGTAACCCTCTCACACAGAAGGCAGACCGCTTTCTGGAGGATCCAGGCAAAGATATACTGTGATTAATACCCATTCTCTGTAATCCATTACCGTCCACAGTATCACATATTCGTTCGTTCGTTCGTTCATTCATTCATTCACAAACTTGAGACCATCTCTGTGTGAGGCATTGTATAAAGATAGACAAAGTCCTTCACCACATAGAACTTACTGTAGTGTGGGAAATTAACCAAATACACAAGTAAGCAAGCACAAGCATAGCTGAATGATAAGTGCTCTGAAGAAAATGCAGCAGGGAGAGCGGTTGAAAGTGGGTCAAATGAGGAATGGTGTTGAGAAGGTTAATAAGTACTCTCTGAGAAGGTGACCTCTGACTGGAGAAGGGGCCAATGAGAAGAAAGGAGCTGAGGGAAGAGGGATCCATTCAGGAGGAGGAAGACGTGCAAGGGCTTGAGGATGTGCTTGACCTGTTGGGAGAACAGCAGAGAGCTCAGTGTGACTGAGCATAGAGGGGCCGGTTGTTGGAGATGCAGCCAACAGAGGTAGAAAGGAGCCCCTCCTTGGAAGACTGTATAGGGTGTGTTTCTGGGTTTGGATTTTTTTCTATATGTCCTGGGAGGTCACTGGATAGTTTTGGCAAAGGAATGGCGTGCTCTGATTTACATGTTAATGAGCTTTTTTTATTTGCTGTGTGGGGAATGGATTTTTGAGCAATAAGAGTGGAAACAAAGAGGCGCCGGGCTGGCTCAGCCGGTTAAGCGTCTGCCTTCGGCTCAAGTCATAATCCTAAGGTCCTGGATCAAGCCCCACATCAGGCTCCCTGCTCAGCGGGGAGTCTGCTTCTCCCACTCCCTCTGCCTTTCCCCCCTCACTCATGCTTTCCCTCTCTGTCACTCAGATAACTAAATAAAATCTTTAAAAAAAAAAAAGAGTGGAAATAAGAGGTGATTGTAATAACTCCACTGAGCAGTGATGGTGTTTTGGACATGTGTCGTGATGTGGGGTATACCTCCAAGTTGTGGGGGAGGGGAGATGTCAGCAGAGCAATCAGGGATGAATGCGTGACTGCTCCATACCCTTGACTTGATGGTACCACACATGCTGTCACTTTTCTGATACGTCTTTCTCGGTCTCATTCAGAGACTCCTCTCTTGGAGTCTTTCTGTGTTAGTCTTCAGAGGCTTCTGATCTTAGTTCTCTGCTCTTCTCGTTTGCCAGCAAGTCACAGACTCACATTCCTACAGGATGGCAGAAGGTAGCACAGGGCGGGTAGGGGCAGAGATACCAGCACGTGCCGACCCTGTGTGAGTGGGGACAGCCAGGGCGGGCTGTGCTGTCTGAGCCCGGTCTGGGGGGCTTCCTGAAATGACCTCTCGCTGCCTGTGTTACCCAGAGCGGGAACGCTGGTGCCTGGAATTGCAGAATCTCCTGAGTTTTCAAGAGCAGCTAGAAATCCAGATTTAAAAAATTCACCATCTTAACATTTTTGTATGTTGGCTGAAACTTTTTTTAGAACTCTGGGTGGTGGTGGGGGCAAACAAAACAAGTCTGTGTTCCAGATGTGGCCCTTGGGCCACTGGTTTGCAGCTTCTGCCAAAATATTCTTTCTGGGGTCACTCATTGTACGTGGCTTGGTTTATCAGTTTAATTTACGGGCCAATGGCTTCTGAGTCTTTATTCCTGGCTCTGTTCTTGGAAATGTTGCTAGCTGCTAGACCTAGCTCCATAGCTCTCCACAGTTGTGTCCCACCAGCATTTTCCATATTCAGATTCCCCACTCCCTTGCCCCTCGCCTGTTGCATCTTAGTGGTGGGCTGTCTCTTCTCAGGGGTGCAGACTGACACCTGGTTTCATTCTTGCTGCCTGCTCTGCTGACAAACTGCCTATTGAGAAATCCATCTCTCTGTCTTGTTTAAGTCCCTTTCTAAATATTTTTTAATGTGCCACCTCCTCCCCCTTTCTCCTACCACCTTAACTTGGTCATTCACCTGGCTTTGGAACCAATATGGCTAAGTCCGCATTCTTATACCCATTTTACAGACGAAGAAACTGAGGTCTGGAGAACACTTGTAATTTGGCCAAAACCACACGGTAGAAAGTGTCAGACTGGCGATCTGAATGCAGGGCAGTGTTACTGCAGAATGCATACATACTGTTTATCAGTATAAAATAATAAATTGATCATCTGTATTATAGGGATTTAAATGACAAGTATATGATTTTGTTAATCATTCCACAATTTGTATGCATATCAAATCATCACCTTGTATACTTGAAATATATACATTTATATTTGTCAGGTGTTCCTTAATAAAGTTGGAGAAAAATAATTCAGTGGCAAAAACATAAAAAAATAAAAACTAAATAAATGACTTCTATATAAAGAAAAGTGGAGGTCATCAACTAGAATCAAACCTCTTCTAGTGAGCTAAGAAAAAATATACAGTTTTAGTTACAGTATCCTAGATATGAAACAGTGCTTGCTAAATCCTCAGAGAGTATTTGAAAACACATCTTTCTTTTATAGATTTTTAGTTTTTCCTTGTTTTAGATAAATTTGCTGTATCCATGAGATTGGCTGAATCACAGAGACGTTCAGTATAAATTGTGAAAGTTTGGTGTTCACATTGAAAACATTTTAAATATCATTTACAAATATGTCCATGTAAGGGAGTCCGGGTGTGTGACAGTAAACAGTCGTGACCTCTCCTGACAGGGATCCTGTTGCCTGCTGTCCCAGAGCCCCAGTTTTGGACGGGCTCTCTGTAGTCATCTGGTTTTTCTGACTGCCTTTACCCAACTGCCCCAGCAGACAGGCCTGGCCTGGCCCGGCTCCCAGAGGGAGATTCTGCCTGCCACCCCTCTCTGTGGCATTTTCCAGATTTTTTTTTTTTTCTTTTCTTTTGTGGTAATAGAAAACCACTGGCAACTGTACTTCGATCGTGTGGCAATACCCACTTAGTGGTTGGTTTTCTGCCTACTTCAGAGGATAGCTTTTATTTTGGAAGGACAGTTTTCATCATCCCTAAGAGGCCAAGTTTCTTTCTTGGTACATTGATGCTCTGGGTTCAAACATAACCAAAAGGCTTTGTAAGAAACCCACGGGGATTTTTTCCACCAAAAATACAACTATAACGGTTATTTGTTTGACCTTTGGATTCAGACGTTTCTGGGTTGGAGCCCCAGCTCATTTCTCTGAGCCTAGTTTTAATCTGTAAAATGGGAATGGTAATACTGCATAGGATCATTATGTGGATTAAATGAAATGTTGTGAAAGCGTTAGTTGAGTACGTGGCACGTAACAAACACTCAGTAAATTTTGGTTATTACTGTTGTTATGGTAATTATTTTATTATTGTATTGGCTCATTTAACAGTTCTTCAGTTCGCTCCTATTATGTATTCTCCCAGTAGAGCTCACACATTGAAGGAATTCCTTAACTACTGTTAAGCTGTGCTTGATCAGCATGTCTTCCTGTCCAGATTTGAATTAAGTAATCCAACAAACATAATGAATGTCTAATACATGCCAGGAACTGCACTAAACCCTGCACACTTAAGAATGGGGTCCTGTGAAATTTCACCCCTTTTCAAGCTGAAACTGCATTATTGTGGTTCCTCAAATGCACCCTCTCTCTGCCTACCTGCACACTTTCTTACAGGTTGTTCCTATGACGTGGAATGCTCTCTTTCTCTTATCAAGCTGGCAGATTCCTACCTTTAGCTCAGATCTCATCAGAAGCCAGTTCAACTCCCCCAGGGAGATTGAAGTGTGTGGGTTTTTTTTTTTTTTCTATTGTCCTTGTGCTGTGCTTTGATATTATTTATGATAGTCTCATGAGTGTGTGGATCATAATTGTTTACTTATATCCCCCCCCCCGCCCCCGGAGTAGGAACATTTTGAGGGTTGGGACTGTGTCTGTTTACTTTTGTATTCTTAACAAAGTGCTCATGGGGACTTAATTCTGTTTATGGGTGAATTGGATGAATGAATGGATGGGTAGATGGGAGAAAGAAATGATACATGATTAAAATAAGCAAAAGGACCAGTGAATGACATGGGGGACCTTGAGATTCCCGTAGGGGAGACAGGAATGCAAACACTCTCAGGGTACAGTGAGAAATACTTAGAGATCTCTAGAGTGTAAACAGTTGGTGACAACTAGCATATTCTGCCTGTAGACATGTATTGTTTCAGCTCTTCCATGTTTATTTACTTATTTATTTATTTTTAAATCATTCAGGTAGCAAACATAAACACCCAGACCTCTAGCTTCCCAGATTTGGTCACACTGGCCCATTGTCCGCATGAAATGGTGTAGTCAGGAAGAGCCGAGAGACACGTGTGGGCATGTGCTCTGCAGCTCCCCATCCTGACCCTTGAGTGCACTTGAGTTTGCGACCCCCCACTGTTGGGGGTGATTTGGAATTTCTCTCAGTGGGGAAGTGAGGGAAGGGGCAGTCCGGTGTGGAAGAGGGTCACAGCAAGTAGAAGGGCCTGGAGACGCGAGAACTACATAGAGTATTGGAGCACCGGCGTGGTTCTCACGCACGTGAAGCACACAGAGCTTGTAGGCAGTTCCACAGGGTTGGCAGTGGTCAGAGAAGCCTGCAGGGCCCAGTGGTCGGGCCTCTTTGTATCTCTTGCTAATTTTAGATTTCAGTCTATAGTCAGTGGGGAGTCGAGTGGTGGTTTAAGCTGAGGAATGACACGGTTGGACTTGCATTCTGTCCATGGTATGGTGGATGAGTTCCAGAGGGCACAGGAGTAGGTGCAGGTAGACCTGATAGAAACCTATGCTCTAGGCCAGTGGTTCTCAACCTGGGTCGATTTTGCTTTTCAGGGGACACTTGGCAAAGTCTAGAGAAATTTTTGATTGTGAGGAGGGGCTGTGCTATTGGTATCTTTTGGGAAGAGGCTAGAGATGCTGCTAAACATCCTATAAGGTGTAGGACAACCCCCACAACAACAAAATTATCCATCCCAAAATATCAATAGTGACAAGGTTGGGAAGCCTTGCTCCAGGCCATCTGAGATGTGAAGAGGACATGAGCTCAGGAGTGACCATGGGTGTTCTTAGAAAAGGTTGGAGCCCACGTGGATTTAGGAGGTGGAGTCAGCAGGCGTATTGACGGAATACCTGGTTAGAGGAGAG
Source organism: Leptonychotes weddellii (assembly GCF_054177405.1). Classification (NCBI taxonomy): domain Eukaryota; kingdom Metazoa; phylum Chordata; class Mammalia; order Carnivora; family Phocidae; genus Leptonychotes; species Leptonychotes weddellii. Next base: position 44,064,056 of record NC_138372.1, read on the forward strand.
AAAAGGAAAAGCATGAGCAAAATAGGGAGACAAAGCAGGGCAGGATTTATTTAGCAAGTAAAGAAGAAATTGGACTTTAAAGGGGGTAACTGAAAGTACTATTATCACTTCTACTGATTGAAAGTGCCGACAAACATGTTCTCTTTAAAGATTTTATTTACTTATTTTAGAGATAGAGTATCCAGTGAGTGGGGGGAGGGGAAGAGGGAGAGGGACAAGCAGACTCCATGCTGAGCCAGGAGCCTGATGCAGGCAGGGCTTGATCCCGCGATCCTGAGATCATGATCTGAGCTGAAATCAAGAGTTGGATGCTTAACTGACTGAGCCACCCAGGCACCCCTGCTATTTGTAATTTTGTTAGGATGTAGCACACAGCCTATTTGGGAAAAAAATATGGGAAGGTTTTCGTTTATACTTTTGTGTTTTCACTTGCAAAGCTTTTTTACTTTCAGGTTTTGAAATAAAGGTATGAGGCCAAGGTCAGTTTAATTGCTCTCCCAGGTCATTTTCTTGATATTTTTCTCCCTCCAGAAACTCATTGATCCTTTAATATACATCCCTTATAAAAATCTACTGGAACATGAGACATTGTGAGGATAACTCTCTTAAAATGTGTTTGAATTTTTCGGGCGCCTGGGTGGCTCAGTTGATTAAGCAACTGCCTTCGGCTCAGGTCATGATCCTGGAGTCCCTGGATCGAGTCCCGCATCGGGCTCCCTGCTCGGCAGGGAGTCTGCTTCTCCCTCTGACCCTCCCCCCTCTCATGTACTCGCTCTCTCTCATTCTCTCTCTCTCAAATAAATAAATAAAATCTTTTAAAAAAAATGTGTTTGAATTTTTCTTCTAACATGACTGTTTTGACACTTGTTCTTACTGGGTAAGGGAGAGTGGAACTTGGGGTTGACAGCTCTTACCTTCCTTGTGCTAAAATTAATTTGATCTATTCCATTGGTGCAGGAAATTCAGCTTTTGAAGGCCCCGTGAGAGGACGAGTGTAGGGCGGAAAGGAAGGGTAATTAATAGTGCCCTGGCAAACTACTCAGTCTTTAAGTCCCAGATCTGCCCCCAAATACTGCTTTTTTTTTTAATAATGGGATATTTTATTACATAAAAAGAAGGTAAAACAAAACCCATAAACAAAGTGGAAAGCTGAACAACAAACCAGGAAAAACACTTTCAACATGACCAAGAGTCCTTCTCGTTAGACCTATAGAGTCTTATAAATCAAAACCAAAAAGGGGAACTTCCCAATAGTGAAATAGTGAGGTTACAAAAAGAAGGTGGAATATAATCCTACTTTTCTAAAATAAATATGTATACTATAATACATACAAAAAAAAAAAAAGCTCAGAGGCATCTGGTTGGCTCAGTTGGTTGAGCATCTGACTCTTGGTTTTGGCTTTATCCAGATTCTTGTTCCCAGGTAACACTGTGTGTCCATTCAGGGTCTCCAGGCCAGGCAGGATTCTGAAGAAGGGGATGGCAAGTACACTTCATCACCATCTTCATGTAATGATGGCTGTTCTTTGTCTTTCCTTTCTGGAAACTGCCATTATGGAAAAAGGGGACTCCCCTTGCTGTTCCTCTAGTACCCATTGGAACACGTGTGTCCCTTCTATTTTTCAGTGTATCAGCCAGGGTCCCTGCAAGAAACAGGTGGCACAGTCAGATGGGATAATTTGAGAAGAGTGGGTAAGTGTCGGGAAACCACAAGGGTAGTGCAGGACCTCTGGGCTATCAAAAGTGGAGCTGGTACCAGCTCTGGGCCTCAAGACAAGGGGCAGGCGGGTCACCATGTCCCAAGGAGACTGTTGCATGCAGAGTCTCACCAGTGTGACCTTTGGTGCAGAGAGCCACAGCCAGGCTGCTTTTTCTGCCTGCTGGTATCCCTCTGTCCTCACTGGCCAAACCCTGCTCAAGGCTGCAGGGTGGAGAGCCTTTGCATATGCTCCATTCTCCTCAGCATCCATGGGCAGAAAACAGGGTGGAGAAGGTTCGAGTGATTCCGGAGAATCACGTGGAAGATGTGTGGAACATTTGGATATTCTTCCTGATTGGTTGGCTCTTGTGGTCAGATATTTGTGGAGGAGTCAGGTGGTGGTGGGGGCTGTGCTTTGGAGTCAGAGAGTCTGGTGCAGAATCACATCTGCTTCACTTGCTAACTGAGTGATTCTCAGGTCTTTTCAGTTCACTAAGCCCTTATTTCCTCATTGGATCATGGGAGAAGGGTACTGCCTACACCAGAACGCCTTGGGGAGGCTCAACACAGAAAGTATTCCAGTGCTGTTGACAGACTTGGAAAAGGCTGCTAGAGGATGCAGTAAAATATGAGCAGTACACCTCAGCAAAATTGTTTTTCTTTTCTCCTCAAGTTTTTAAGAGATTTTATTTATTTGACAGAGAGAGAGAGAGAGGGAGTGCACTAGCAGGGGGAGTGGCAGGCAGAGGGAGAGGGAGAAGCAGGCCGCCCACTGAGCAGGGAGCCCAGGTGGGGCTCAATCCCAGGACCCTGTGATCATGACCAGAGCCCAAGGCAGACGCTTAACTGACTGAGCCACCAGGTGTCCCACAAAATTGTTTTTCTATATAAAAAAAATAGAGCTGTGTCGTGAGATAAAGGTTGATTTTTTTTCCTCCATTATATTTTTCTATATTCCAGATTTTTTACCATCAGAATAACAGAGACATCATAAATGCGATTAATAAATATTTTAGTATTCCCCCCCCCCCATTACTGTTTTTGGTTCTCATTGTGCTCTTTGGGCTGAGGTGTATGAATTAGTAGCTGGCTTGACTGTAGCAACATGAGCGGTATATTATCAGGGTCTCACCTTTATAGTTAAATGCCCATATTCCCAGGGAATCTGTGATGGCCGACAGGGTGGGGTCTATACCATCAAGACAGGTCCAATTTAAGTCATTTGGTTACAGTGGAGAAGGAAAATGAATCAATTAGGAATGCATTCAGCTGCTGTATTAATACTAAGAAACTCTTATTTAAATCAGCAGGTTACACTGGGGAAGAAGCATGTATCAAGAATTACATTTGCAAGAGGGCGAAAATTGATTCTTGGTGGATGAAAGGATCTTAGCTATTATAATGGTTTGTAGCCTTCTAAAGCTGAGCCCTACCTAACAATGTAAACCAGTAAATAGGTATTAAACTATGATGGCAGGAGGGATAAGGAAAAGAATGTCTGTTCAGACTTTTCAGTGAGGTTGATGGTTTAAAAAAAAAAAAGGTTGAGAAGCACTAAGTTACAATGATAGTCGTAATAACTAACTCTTACATAGTTCTGACCATGTGCCAGGAGCTGTTTCGAATGTTTTACATATATTATTAACTCATGGGACAATATACCTATTTAACAGTGTCTTAAATAAATAGGCTTGAGTTCCTGTTCTCTCACCCCTAAACAAATCCAAAGGTGATTTGGGATCATGTCAAGGCCAGCATATCTTTAATTCTTTAGACTTTTCCTTCTTGCTAATTACCTCATGGTTGCAGGAGACATTTATCCACCTTTAATCACCTTTAATGGTGAAACATGAGGAAGAACTGGAGAAAACAGAATCTCCTTTCTTTCTTTTTTCTTTTTTTTTTTTTTTTTATCATAAGAGGAAGTTTTCTCAGAACGCCTCCTACTAGATTTCTGCTTAGGTTCTCATTGGCTGGAATTAGGTTGCATGGCTACTTTTAGCTACAAGGGAAGCTGGGAAAGTACAGAACAATATGGTCATGGTTGGCTTAGATCTACACAATTTAATATGATAGCCACACAGGACTATTTAAAAGTTGTTTTTTTTTTATTGAGATATAATTCACATACCATAAAATTTACCACTTTAATTTTACCTTTTAGTGGTTTTTAATATATTTACAGGATTATACAGCCATCATCACTGTCTAATTCCAGAACATTTTCATCACCCCCCAAAGAAACCCAGTACCTATTCGTAGTTATTCCCCCTTCCTAACCCTACCTTCACCCTCTGGTAGCACTCACCTACTTTCTGTCTCCATGGATTTGTCTGTTCTGGACGTTTCATATAAATGGAATCATACAATATGTAGCACTTTGTGTCTGGCTTCTTTCACCTAACGTAATTTTTTCAAGGCGCATCTGTGTTAAAGCATATATCAGTATAAGTATTTTAAAAAATCTATTCCTTTTCATAACTTAATGATAGTCGACTGCATGGATATGGCACATTTTATCTCTTCATTTGTTGATGGACATTTAAGTTGAAGGACACTTTTGTTACTATAAATAATGCTGCTGTGAACATTCATGTACAAGCTTTTGGGTGAACATATTTTCATTTTTCTTTCAATTCTCTTGGGCAAATTCCTAGGAGTAGAATTACTGGATTATAGGGTAACTCTATGTTCAATCCTTTGAGAAAATGCCAGACTGTTTTTTCAAAGTGGCTATAGCAATTTATACATCCTGATGGGAATGAATAAGGGTTTCAATTTCTCCACATTCTTACTAACACTTGTAATTTTTGTTTGTTGATTCTAGCCATGCCAGTGGATGTGAAGTGGTATCTCACTATGGTTTTGTTTGCATTTACAAAATCATTAGTGATATTGAGCATCTTTTCATGTGCTAACTAGCTGTTTGTGTATCTTTCTGGAGAAATGTCTGTTCAGATCCTTTGCCCATTTTATAATTGGGTTGTTATTTTATTGTTGAGTTATGCTGGCTATTTAGATAGATTAATTGAATTTAAATAAAGTCAGAAATTCAGAAATTCAGTTCCTCAGTCATGCTAGCCCCATTTCAAGCATGCTAGTGGCTACATTACTGGGCAGTTGCGTACATCAGGCATATCCATCATTACAGAGAGTTCTGCTGGCTGGCACTGGCTTAGACCATCAGGTTTGATCACTTGGAGCTGGCCACTCTAATAGAATCAGGGTTTTGGTAAGCTAAGGAAGGAGGGGAATGGATATGGAACACAATTGCAGAACGTTCTTCACAAAAGTTAGATGTCTTGGTCCCTACAGAGATGAATGTGCTTATTCTCTCCTAAGGATGCATAGATGTTTCCCAAGGGAGGATCTGGGACAGGACGTGAGAACACACAATTCTAGACCAGGGATTGGCAAACTTTTTTTGTAAAGGACCACATAGTAAATATGCTCAGCTTTGCCAGTTCTATGGTATCTGTCACAACTCTTCAGTTTGATCGTTGTAGTGAAGAAGCAGTCAGAGACAATACATACGCAAAGGGGCATGACCGTGTTCCAGTTAAACTGATTTACAAAAACAGGCAGTGGGCGGGATTGGGCCCATAGATCATATTTTGTGAGGAACCCTATATAGAAAGGTGCGAAAGCTTACAGGGGCTAGTGTGCTGCAGTCAAGGGCATGGTGACATATTTGGTATGTCTGGAAAAATAGGCTTTTAGGATGACGGTGTGCAGAAGGTGAGGAAGAGGACAGAACCAAGTTTTAAAGGTCCTCGGTGCCTATCTGGGTTGTTTTGTTGTGGTATTTTTGTTTGTTTTTAAGTCTTGTAGCTGACAAGAAGCCATCAAAGGATTTTAAGTCAGGTATTATACAATTACATTGACTTTTTAGACCACCTTCTAAGGCAGCATTGTGAATAGTGAAAGGTAAAGAACAGCAGTTAAGAAGCTGTTGAAGGGCCTGAACAAAAGCGAGTAATTCTGTTAGGAAGTATACCTGTCCCTAATCCTGCCAGGTAACAGGGTGTTTACAGTATACTAATGATTCGACACAGGTCAAGCCTGTGTGTCTTGGATTAAAATAAAGATCTGGTAATTATTGTGTTAATTGCGTAAATCAGCTAACCTGTTGGCTGTGGGCTGGGCAGGAAGCATATTGATTTAAATGAGGCGTGAAGAGTGGGACTGGATATGTTCTTTTCCTGTCCCAGGACAGTCACTTGGAGGCCAGGGAGTTGGTGTGGAGGGTTAGTTACCCTGAGAACATCAGTGACTCTTGGGAGCTGGGAGAATGGATGTGGGTCGGGACGAGACTCACTGTGGCCTTGGAAGAGGTGACTTCTAGATGGCGAAGTGAGCTCATTCTCCACTATCCAGTTCTGAGAGGCCATTGGAGGGAGAAAGGAAACCTTGATGAACCCCTATTTATAAAGTTAGGTCCCAAGTTAAGCACAGTATGGAGGTCTGCGTGGAAGTGTTTGCCATCACTAAAGATGAATTATCCACATGGGCTTAGAAAATTGCAGATGCACGTTCTGTGTCCATGGATCTTTTCTTCAGCATGGTAATCTTAGCCTGTGAGTACACAGCATATTTTCAGAGCTGGTCTGCCAGGCTGAATAATAAGAATGCTACAGTAAAGGTTACTAAACCATTAATAAGTTGGTTTTCCTACCTATAATTTTAGTACAGAATTCTCTGGTGATTAATTCAAGGTGGCATAGTAAGTAGTGATTTCTGACAGTCTTCACTCTGAGACCATACTTTTTAAGAAAGCATTTTAGCTTGTTTGCTAGTTAAATCCTCACTGATTTCTAAAATTATGAAATATAAATTGTAAGAAACAGCTTAGGGCCTTTCACCAGGCACAGTTGCACCTCACCCCAGGAATGAAAATGAACGAATATCTTATATACATAGCTTTTTCACCTCTGGATGTCCAGACTCCAAATGCTGTGAGAATCAGAAAATGTCTCCTGAATCCGATTTTGAGTGGCCAGGCCTACATCCAGTGGGAATTATGAGTGCTTCCAAGGGTGGGGCAGACAGGTGATAACATCAGAAGAGACTGACCCTTGGACGAGAGGCCTGCTTCCTGAAGTCATTTCCCCAGGGTGGGGGGCGGGGGCCGGCGTGCACTGTCTGGGCTGCTGTGGAAACAGGGCTCCCTGGCTTCTCCAGGAACACTCCTGGGTGGAGACCATGGTGTGCCTTGAACATCAGTCTTTCACATTGTGTTGTGGAGGTGTTATGTGAGGAGTGAGGAAACCTCATCCATTTTCTGAATCCAACACCCTGGAACAGAAGGGACAGACTGAATGCAGGGCACTTGGGGTTTACCAAACTCGGCAAAGTATTTTTTTAAGCTTGTAGGGTTTAGGACTTGCCCATATGAATTTGGCCAAGTGCTTGTACACTGGTGTCTATTAAAAGCCGTGTATTCTGTATATTTCTGATTTGTCTGCCCTGGAAATAATCAAAATATTGTACCTTTGAGATCTCTGAAGTCCAGAAAGTTCTTTTGAATTTTTGAATTTCTTTTTTGTGTGTGTGCTTTAGTGAAACTAACAGATGTAGGTGATCCCAGTGACCACAAAGAGGCCCCCATTGGCCCCAACTTCCTGGCCACCAAGAAGCCTTGGGCATACATATTTCCTGGGTTATTTGTGCTGCTTTCTAGGGTATGTTTCTGATTTGCTTTGTACATACTTGATCAGAAAAGCTGGTTTTAAAAAACTGTCCAACAATCATTTTTTTTTTAAATGAAGCTTCTCAAGTCTTTTCTTTGAACAGGGAAACCTTTTTGTGACAAAGAACCAAAAAACCTCCAGCATGAAAAGCTAGTTAGGGGACCTCGTTTCTTAACAACGGCAACAACAAATTGCAGGGGGTAAAAAGAGAGATGGAGGGGAGCTGTAATGAACTTACAGCTCTGGAGGCACCTGCACTGCTTGGGATCAGAGCCTTTATTTGAGCCCTCCTGCAAAAAAAAAAACAGCTGTTAAAAGAAGAAAAGTAAAACATGAGGCGAAATATGAATGCAGCATGGATATTTGGTGATGGGAAGGTGTTATTTTTAATTATGATAATTATATTGCAATTACTTTTTAAATGCTCACTACATTGTATGGGTGCAGGCTGAAATATTTGCAGAAAAATAATACAGAGCCTGGAATTTGTTTAAGAAGAATCGGAGTGGGGTATAGATGCAACATGCTGGCTAGGAATTGAAATGATTTGACACTGGGTGATAAGCACATGAGGGTTCACTTAGCTGTTCTTTCTAATTTTGAATATACTTGAAATTTAACATACTTCAAATGTTTTAAAGAAATTAACAGTTTGGAATCTCTGGAAGTCTTGGATTCCTAAGGGTACTTCTTTGGTCGCCTTAGCTTCTATTCCAAAGCTTTTTTTCCCCAACACGGGGTGGTTTCCTTCCCTGGCTTCTATGCTTCTGTCTTTCTGTCTCCTTCCTTCTTGCCCCACTCCCTCCCTGTCTGTCTTTCTATCTTCTTCCTTCTCTTTCCTTTCGTGTCATTTGGGCTGACAAGAAGAAAGGACACATGTTTTGTATCAAGTTGCAGATAGACTTGAGGCCTATTTTCATGGCAACAACAAAGGCTGGGCAGTTCTGGAGACTCAGATGTGTGTTGCAGACTGCGAGGGCCTGCCTGGCCCCTAAGTCGTCGAACTGGGCTGAGGTCAAAACTTGCCTAGACCACCCACCCCACAGTTGGTCACTGCAGCATGTTTTTTTCAACATTTTGCCATGATTAGAATGTGAAGAAGTTAACTTTTTATCAGTAGTCTGGATTTGCAAAACGGGATGTTGGGATCCTGCTCTTACTTTGTTATTATCTGTGATTTGGAATGAGTTCTTGGCTTTGAGATTTTGCTGTGAGATTGGTCTGACCTAACCACAGCCTGAGTAGGCAAACAATTAGGTCATTGGATCCCAAACTAGCCTCAGAAAGTAAGTCATGATGGTAAGAATCACCTGGAGAGATTTTTAATTTTTAATTTAAAAAAATATTACAGTAAAAATACATTGGTAACCCCTGGGAATTCTGTTTAATAGGTCTGAGTGGCAACAGAAACTAAAAGTCTGTAGTTTTATCAGCTTCCCACATGAGTCTCATGATCATTAGGTTGGAGATCTACTACATTCAATGGTTTTTAATAGAATGGAGGGATTCTCGTTGCTCAAGGAACAGATCGAGATTATATCCCCTATAGGTCTGCCTTACAACAACTGATGAGGCGTGTTTTTTGTTGGTATTGTTATTTTTAATTGTTTTTATTTAAGATAACTTGCTCCTGAACAAGGCCTTGCATCTGGTAGTTACCATATAAGCACTAGGCAAATAAATGGCGAATTCAGAAAGGAAAGGCAAGGGGCAACTAATATTTATTGAGTGCCTATTATTACAGTATTATTATAGACTTGACTCATCATTTATATTTTCTCCTTTAATGTTTGCCACAGCTTGAAAAGTAATTATTATTACCCAGTTTTGCATCTGATGAAATTAAAGCTCAGAGAAGCTCAGGATTTTATTCCAAGTCACACAATAAACCTGTGGCAGAAGGAGTCTTTGACCTCGGATGTGTCTTGCTCTTGTGCCATGCAGCCTTTCTGAACACCGCAGCCTGTCTGTCCGTCCTTCCTTGGCCCCAGAGGATTGTGTAACAGGAGGGGAAATCTGTGTTAGAGGTCAGGAAACCCAACCAGTGGGGCAGGCCCCCAGATCTTCCCTTGTCCAGGCTATACCGGCGCGTTTGTTTTTCCCCGGTCCAATCCCGGGTAAGGTCCCCCTGAGGGGCTTTGTCACTGCCTATCACTGTGTCATCCCTGGGAACTGTTTGGCAAAGGAACATGGTAGCTGAAGGACAGAGGCCTTTTCTAGATGATTTGCCCATATCTGAATTTTTCTGTGGCGCCTTGTAACAGGCCTGAGAATGTTGAGAGTTTTGTGCCACTGTGGACACCATCCAGCTTGCTGGCATTCTTTGATAGTGTGAAGATCAGAATGTCAGGTGGGAAGGGAAATTCCCCCAGTGGATTCCAGGCCCTCACTGTCACTCTCCTGGGATACGGCCGCAGCCTACGTTCTGGTCTTCCTTCCTGCAGCCTACCTGCCTTCCAAGTCACTTTCCTCAGAGGGGATCCTCTTAGAAATGCAGGTCTGATTATGTGTCTTCCATGTGAAGTCCCTTTAGTGACTCTTGCTTTCCTTGAGGGAAATGTCTGAGCCTTTGAACATGGCACGGAAGACTTTTCCTGGCCTGGCCCTGTCCCCCCCAGCTGCATTTCCCACTCCTTTTCACTTCTCGAGCAGCCAGAAATTGGCGCTGGACAGCCATGCAGCCCATTTTAGAAAGAGTGGAAAAGAACCCCAAGAAAATATATAATATATAATTTACAGTTATATAATTTAGTTCTAACTTGCATGGTGCCTGATTTTTCTGTGTCTGCTGTCTGTCTTTGCTCCTGTACGGTAAGCTCCCTGAGGACAGGAGCTTTGTGTTGTCTACTGTTGTATTGTCTCATGGGGCACAATGCCCAGTCCAGAGTGGGTGTTCACTTACATGGGGGCTCAGTGAACAAATGAACGGTAGGCACTATTCAGTGCTCTTCAAGGCCGAAGGAAGGCATGGATCATGTGGGCTGGAGTGGTCAAGGAGGCCTTCATAGCAAGCTGGTTGTAAAGGTCAGGCTTTTGAGAATCGGCAGAATTGGTTGTGAGCTTTAGTCTTAAGAATCTGAGCTTTAGAAACGTTCTTGCTATATTGGAAAGAATATGAGTTTTAGAACCAGAGAGACTTAGGTTCAAATTTGGACTCTCTCACTTACTAGCTATGTGACTTCAAGATCTTTGCGTTTTACTTTCTTCACCCATAAAATGAGATTGCTATTCCTTCCCTTAGAGTATTCTCATGAGGAAAAAAATGCAATATTATATGATATCCGTGTATTATATGATATCAGTGTAAAGCCTGGAGCACAATGTTCAGCACATACAGGCACACCTCAGAGATGTGGTGGGTTGGGTTCTAGACCATGCTGTAAAGCCAATATCATAGTAAAGTGAGTGAAATGAATTTTTTGGCTTCCCAGTGCTTATAAAAGTTGCGTTCACACTACATTGTAGTCTGTTAAATGTTCAGTAGCATTATGTCTAAAAATAGAGTGTAATACCTTAATTAAAAGATACTTTATTGCTAAAAAATGCTAAGCATCATCTGAGCTTTCAGCAAGTCGTTATCACTGATCACAGATCACCATAACAAATATAATGAAAAAATTTGAAACATTGCAAGAATTACCAAAATGCGACACAGAGACATAAAGTCAGCAAATGCTATTGGAAAAATAGCACCAATAGACTTGTTCAAGAGGGTTGCCACAGACCTTCAGTTTCTAAAAAAAACACGTATTTGAGAAGCACAATAAAACGATGCATGTCTGTATGAGACTCTAATAAGTAAAAGCTTATATAGATACAGTACAACTAACATGCCTAAGAAAGAAAGATTATTTAGATGTTCTTAAATTTGATTAAAATGGCATAATTCTGCTGCCCCAGAACAGTTATAATAGATTTCACAGTTTTTATAACTGTTTTAATGTACTTCAAAGAGTTCTGTCACATTTCTATACTTTTTTTTTTAAGCTTTTGAAAATTGGGAGTGGGTATGCACCCCCGTCCTACCTACCTGATACCTAGATCCCCTGTCCCCTAACACTGGGGCCTGTTGGAAGGCAGCGGGCACCTAATGTGTAAAAGAGATGACAGGAACGAGCTTTCTGTTGACTCTTCCAGTGACACACCTGGTTTTCGTTCTGTGTGCGCGCACATGCGTGGTTCCCTACAGATCTTCACGTTCGAGTTTTCACTGTGCTCATGATTCTGCCCTCTGCCTCATTCTTCTACTTCATCTCCCGCCTTCTCTCTCTCTCACTGTTGTCCAGCCACATCTGCATCTTTAAAATCCCTGAACACGCAGCTCTTTTCAGCCTCGGGTTCTTTGACTCTCCACCTCCCTTGGACCGAAATTCTTTTCCTCTGCCTCTTTCCATTTTTCAGAAAATCAGCAGACTCCTTGTCCTTGGAGTGGTATTGGAGCAAAAGGACTGAATTGGCTTTTTCATGTTTATTATACATAATACCAAGGAATAATACTGTAAGAGTGTTTGCAATTCTTAATTTTTTTTAACCAGAGAAATTTAATACATGCCAAATACAAAAATATAGACATCTGTTAGGAAGCTTTCCTTTGGGTGATTCTGGTGGTACTTCTCCTAGTGTCTGTTCCCAGTGTCTGGGCCCCCCGTGGAGCTACTGTCTCTAACATGGAGGGTGTTTAACCCCACCACCCCAACCCTGTGGAGCTCCCAGTACCGCCTCCTGGGGCACACCTCCTCTGCCTTAGTTTACAGCTCCCAATTCCAGCCTGTTTTATTCCTCTCCCTGCTAATCCTGGAGGGATGGCCCTGCTGGGGACTTCATTCCTCCCTTTGCCCAGCAAGAGGTGGGCCAGGCAGAGGAGTAGCCCCAGCTGGGTGGCACAGAGGGGCCCGGAGGGCTTGTCATAGGGTACCCAGGATGGGCGAGGAGGCAGAGGAGGGAAGGAAGGAGGAGTGGGTTGGGAAGAGTCAAGAAGGACGAGAGAAATTGCTGACTGATGTCTGAAATCACAGTATTACAGCAACAAAAATAGCACTAATTCAGGACTAAAAAAAATAGCACAATATGCTTTAATACCAGAACATGGTGGTGTGTCCCTAATTCTCATCCAGTGTTCTGACATCATAAGTTACCTCCTCAGGGAGGCCTTTTCTGGCCCCTGTTGTGAGTGGGCCTCCCCAACAGTCCAAGTTTATGTCCCCATAGCACTTAATGTTTCTCTGGAAGTATATTGTTTAATTTTTTGTCTGACTCCCCCAAATGTAATCTGAGCTCCATCGAGGTAGGGACCTGGCCTCTTCTCCCCAGTGCTTGGAACTGCATCTAGAAAATAGTTGGTCCCACTCAGTATTTGTTGAACGAATGTGTGGGGATTATCATGGTAATCCACGTTGCTGTGGAGGAGACTAACATTGAGAAAAGGGGTACAGTTGCCTGCAGTTCTAGAAGCCCAGTCAGGCAGTGCTGATACAGGCTTGGCTATGATTATCACGATTATTATTTTGTTTCAGAGCCCTTTCAGGATGCCAGGCATGTGGTAGAATGGAGGGAAGTAAAAATCTTGGAACAGATGGTACCACCTGCAAAAGAGAATAAATCTATTTTTTTTTTCTACCCTACCCTCCACTGCCTATCACAGATACGAATAAACAACAAAAAAATTGTTTTTAATTCTGCCTTTGGAGGTAGGGCACATTTAGTATTCTGAGTCAGGCAAGGAGAGTCTCTAGCCACAGGACAGCTGGGAACTCAGGTCCATGGAGGATGCCCAGGATTGAGGTGAGGAGAAGGCGCCTCCTTGTCTGGGGACAGCAGCTGGGGCCCTCTCTGTTTCCCTCCCCACAGAAATCCAGTTGGAACCAGCCCCCGCTGGGCTTCTGCCTGCTGGACAGAAACAGATGGCCTCAGGCTGCTGCTGATCTGGTGGCCTGGGCCGCATAGCTACTGCTTTACTCATGGGCCAGTGAGACAGGGGATGGCCGGCATGAGGGGACATTGCCTCGCATGCCCACCCTCAGCTGAGGTGACTCACTTTGCTGTTAGCAAGAGTTTCAATTCAGGTTGTCCGGACTGGGAGAGTTTCTAACGTTCATGCCCCTGAGAACCTAACACGGCCAGGAATGTTTGTCCATCTCCACATCGTCAGTCAAAGCATTTGAAAAGAGATCATTAGTTTGCCCCTCTCCTCCTCCTTCACTTGCCACAGGAGGGGGCTTGCTGGAATTAGATTATAAGTCATTTGCTACGTGCAGTGGCCCCTCTGGGGCAGCCCTGAGGAGGTTATCCAGGAGGGTGTCAAAGTACCTTCCACCATCTCCCCGAAAATGTTTTGGCAACCCAGAGAGACAGAGAGGAAGTGACTCCACAGGAAGAGCTAGGTGATACGCATTCTGGGCCAGGATTGTCATTTAACTAAATGGGAGACCTGTGGCAGGCCACTTAAACCTCGGTGGCCTTCTGCTTTCTCTTCTCTCACATTAGATGGTGGGACTGGTTGGAAACCGCAGATAGATTAGCTCTCTTGCTGGTTCTTATTGACTGGAAATTGCTTCTGGAAGAGTGTGGGGGAAGCCAATCTCAGTTAAGTGAGAAAGGGCAATCTGCTATTGATGTTTGCCAGTTGTGTGGACGGGCAGTAGTGGCTCATACGCCAGGTATTACCTGACTGATGGTCATTTCTGCCTCTGTTATTTTCCGATTCCGTGCATCCTACAGGTGATTCTACAGGGAATACGTAACATTTTCTAGTCTTAATAATTGCGCGGGACTTCATGAATGATGGCAAGGCGCATAGACCTACAACCTGACTTTCATAGAGAAACAACCTCATCCTTCATAGAGAAGCTAAGGCTCATAATGATTAAATGACTTGCTCAAAGTCATCCAGCGAATCAGAGAAAGAGCTAGAATTCAGACTCAGTCTGTCTGCCTCCAAACCAAGTGCTCCACCACCATCCTGTTCTACTTCCCTGTTGGAGAATCCCTCAATACAGACTATAATGAACTGTCAGTGTGTGGACAGCATGGCCTGTCAGGACACAGAGATCAGAAAGGTGCTTGAAAGACTTGTTAACTGATCTCTGCACAGCTCTTTTGAGCTTACAAAGTACTTTCCAAATACTGAGCATATGCTGATTGCGGAGACCTACTATGAGGCATGGTGCAGAATGCTTTACCTGGATTCTCTCATTTAAATTTGTACAACTATTGCTCCCTTTTTCAGATGAGATAACTGAGCCTCAAAGAGGAAGGCAGCTTGCCCCAAGGTCACGTGGCTGGGATCCAAGCCAAGGCCCACCCACTCTGGAGTCTGTGGTGGCATTTTCTAGTATTGGAGAGTCCTCAGTGGACCGCTCAGCAGAATTAGAGGCTTTTTCAATATAAAAGGGGGGTGGGGCCGAGATTCCTCTCAATGCCTGTTGTGTTCTCTGGAACTCAGGGAAAATTTTGGCCCTTAGTCACTGCTGCAGGAAAGAGAGAGACCCTGGCACTCCTCCTGTGCACCTTTCTCGGGGGGGGCGGGGGGGGCGGCGCAGAGAGCTGCTCTGGTCTAGGAGCGCTCTGCAGGTGTGCTGAGTGGCAGGTCCCCATGCAATGGACCTCATGCGGCAGAGGACTCTCTTCACTTTCATGGAAGTGGAGAGAGCCACATCGTCCAATGGATGGCCGCACTGAAGGTGAAGGATTACAGAGAGGTGACATGGCACATGGGTGACCTGGAATAGACCTTGAGAAAAGTGAGTCCTCGTGGCTCTGATCCAGTTAATTTCAATAACTTTTATCTTTTTTTTAAACTAGCTTAGAAACTTAGAGGTTAAACGATAATAACGGTACATACCAAAAAATATACATGTAGAGGTTTAAACGATGTGCAAAAATAGGGATCTTCAGAGGAGGAGTGGAGTATCACTTTCTGCTTCAACAGTTTCTCCTCTTGACTTTTTCCCTTGGGTAAGTTTCCATCTTCCCAGTCAACTCAGTTCACTTGGTGCTATTGCTTTCCTTTTATGAAAATTATTAATTCTGGGGATTTGATCAGAACAGACTTGAAAACACCACCCTCCAGTTGCAAATATCAGGGAATCTGGACATTGCCTTTTCTAGGCTAAAGTAATTTGCCCCACCTCTACCCCACCACGGTCAGCCTCTTCCACTTCCCAGGTCTCCCTTCCCAGTCTGTGTCCGGCAGATGTGCACACGCACCCACGCACACACATGTGCATGCATACACATGCTTGCACACGTTTTTGACTGCATGTTAGTAGGTAAAGAAAGGCCAGCATCATCTAGGCTGGGCCGCAGGCCTGTCTGGTTTAAATCTACGCTGCCTGGGAGATCTGGGGTAATAAGTGAGTGACAACAGGTGCACATTTCGTTACACCCTCTGAACTCAGCCCATAGTTCTTTCTTTGATTCTTTTCACCCAACACCCTTGCCTGAGTTGTGTCCAGTAAATTTTATAGCTGCATGATCCTGTATCAGAGCCGAAGGGAGATTTATTTTTTTCTCTTCACTTGACTAAACAGTGCCTAAGTCAAAACCCCACTTCCTGCCCCCTCCTCACTCCTTAAGAAGTAATAAGGAATAACCCCAGGCCAGAAGCTGCTGGGTCCAGTGTCTTCAGTCTTGCACATGAAGAGCTAATTTTCTGGTCCCGTTTTAGAAAAGCCAAGAATTAACTTGCAGAGAATTAGCCATAATTGGGGAGAAAATAATTACTCGGCTTTTTCTGCCCTGTGATAACTGGAGCCCCATGCAGATCTTTCATTGCAGTGTCCACGCCCACTTCTATTTAAAACAAAGTATTGCTCCAGGGGCCTTGAAAGCCCAATCTCAGTGTTCTCAGGGCTACATTTTTGTGCAAACTACCCTAAATGTTGGCGTCAAAGAGGGATTTGTTTCATGTCTTTTTGGTGCAAAGTCCCAGGGCAGTGAGACATTTTATGTCCTATTTGCAAAGGAGAATGGCTTTTGCAGGTGTCACGTACCTTCATGGGCCCTGCAGGAAAGCTTAAGTTTGGGCCAGATCACTGTTCCTTCAGGAACAGGCAGTGGTCTGAGAAGAGAATCATTTCTGAGAAGGTCCTGTGTCTTCAGGACCTTTTTCTGTTTTGAAACGTGCCCAGTTGCCTCTCTTTTCCAGTGTGTGAAGTTAAAAAAAAAAAAAGGTTTTTTTAAGATTCCTGGCTCACAATAAACATGCAGAGGCAGTGGACCTTTTCTTTATTATTGGAGGTGACCTGAAGACAGTTTGTCAGATACCTTAGTCCCATCAGAGTACAATGAAATGTCATACCTTCCCAGGATTTAAACACCCCCTCTCCACTGATGGCTCCACGATGTAAATGTCCTGCGCCGCTCTCCTGAACTCCAGACTGAGGAGCAAGCTTATCGCCAGAGACCTCTATCTGCTGCCTCATAGGCCTCTCCACCCCAAGTGATTTTCCCTGAAATAAATTTGCTTTTCTTCCTGTGTTTCCTATCGTGGTGAAGGAACTGTCATCAGTTACGCAAACCAAAAGCCTTGATATGCCATACCTTCTGTATCTCTTACTGTTACCTAAATAATGGGCAAAAATTATGATGTGGCCTTTTCAGTCTCTGGGGGATCTATTACCCTCCTAACTGGGCTCCTTGGCTCCAGCCATCCTCCCTGCCTGTCCCCTAGCTTCTACCCCACCTCACCTCACCACTCCTTATTCCCCCACCTCCACCCAACTGATACCCCAGCCCACCTCTAGCCTTTGTCTTTAAATGCAGATTTGATATTCCTTACCTGTTTGAAACCTTCCTGTGGTATCCCCATGCCTGCAGGATTTAAGTCTTCCCTCCTAGTATGGCAGATAAGGCCCATGGTAACCCAGCTACTCCCTGACGCTCCTGTGTCCTGCCCCATCACTCTCCTGCTAGGTGAGATCCAAAGCTTCATTCTCTCTCAGCTTGATTCTCTTCCAACTCTTTGTACTTTTGCATGTACTGTTTTCTCTGCTAGTAATGGCCTTTCCTTAACTGGTCTACCCAGCCCACAGCTATACTTCTGTATTATTAGGTTATAGTATTACTGGTGGTTTAAGTAAGATAGCTTCCTTCTTTCTCACATGGCAGTCCAGAGAGCGATACTTTCCATGAGATGCTCCAGGAAGGCAGGTGGCTTTTGTATTGAACCATCCTTAATGTGATGCCCTTGTCTGTATGATCCATGGTGGCTTTCAACCACAACCTCTTTCCACGGATGACAAAGAAATACACCTTATCCTATTACAGGCCCATTTTAGATGCTGTACCATCTCCACTTCCCCGTCCTTCATGCCTCCTGGCTCTCTGGTACTCTGTCCCTCTAACAGCAGTGGTGATGGTGACGGGGGTGGTGGTAATAGTAGATCTCTAGTCCAAGTTGTAAGAGTAGTAGGAAGAGTAGGGGGAGGAGTAGAGATAGTATCATGATCTTCCATTCACAGTGTCAGAAGAAACAAAGGTTAAATGACCCGGCCAAGACACAGTTAGTAAGTAAAGGGCAAAGCCAGCATTTGAACGCAGAACCCTCTTACTTCGAAGCCCAGTGTTAGGCTGTGGTTGCTTTTAGTCCCATCCCACTGAATGACAATTGTTTCTTTACATGGTTATCTCTCCCACTAGCCTGAACTCCTTGAGAAAAAGGACTTAATCCATTTCGCCTTTATATTTGCAGAGCTTAACACAAGGCTGAGCATGTAGTCATCACTCAGTAAATATTTTAAACATTGAAATCAGGGTTTCTTAACCCTGGCACTCTTGACATTTTGGACCAGATCATTCTTTGTTCTGGGGCTGTTCTGTTGTGCACTGTAGGATGTTTAGCACCATCCTTGGCATCTACACGCTAGATGCCAGTAGCATATCCCTTTACCCCTCCACCTCCCCAAGGAAAACCAGAAATATCTGCAGACATTGACAGCTGTTTCCTGGGAGGCAGAATCTCTCTGTTTAAGAATCACGGATTTAAATTAAATGTCGGCCAAGGAGCTGCAAGTACTGACATCCAGAAAGGGCATCTTCAGGGTTAGTGAGGCTGCTGGGTCTCTCTAGGATGATGATGTCTTTTCTAGGCCTCTGTATGTCTGGAGCAGAGAGTAGGCTTGCTGCACTCGCAGGCTGTCATGGAGGCAGCTGGGAGGATCTCCTGGAGTGTGCCAAGCCTTCTTGGGGAATACCACCGAGGGTCTCTGGAAGCAGACCTCGCTGGGCCATGCAGGCCTGCTGTCTGGCATGCCATCACCTGGCGAAGTCTCATCACCTTAACCAAAAATACACTTTTGTAACTCTGGCAAAACAGGAGCCGTGTTCTGTTCTCTTTTCTAATTCCAGATGTGTCACTGACACATGGAGCCCAGCGAGAACTCTGTTGGGAGCCCAAGTCTCTCATTCTTCGCCAGCTCCCTTGTCCTGATTTTCTCGCTGTCTGAGCCAGTCTAGGTTCTGTTACCCACATGGTGGGCAGTGCCTGGGTAGCATTTTCACCTTCCTTATCCTCAGGCCCGTAGCATATGGCAAGGAGAAAACTTTATAGGTTATCTCACTAATGGGGTTAACCCTTCCCCACTTGCAATGCCTTTATTGATGACCAGAGTCGGGAATTCAAAATCCACCATTTATTAGCTCCATCTCTTTGGGCAGTAAACTTAGTTTCTTTGACTCTTTTGTTTGTCTGCAAAATAGAGTAACCTCTTTGTTCAAGCTACCCCCGCAAAGTTCTAAGAGCAGAATAAGCTAATCTATGCAGAAGGCTTAGACTCCCTAGTAAGATAGACTATGAATGTACCTTTGGCATCCAGGGAGCCTACAGCATCCTCATTCATGGGCACTGGGTTGGTTCTAAGTTCAGTTAAGGCAGGCTCTGTGTCTCTCGTTCTCTCCCAATTCCCAGTACCTAGAAGGTATTCAGTGAACAAGTGGGGAATGACTTGTATGAAGAAAAGTGAGGAAGTCTGACCCTGTGGTGTCCATTGCTCTGGTGGGGGGCGGGAGGGGGAGGGAGGGTTATTGTGTGGTTTGTGTGTCACTTATATTTGTGACAGACACCCCAAACAGTCACACTTTGAGGAGTTCAGTGTTCACTTGGGGTCACAAACCTCAATGCCTATAGAGGTAGTACACAGGAAAGTGTGAGACAAGATGCTGCGGGGAGGGACCCCCACATATGCAACCTGAAGACATTCATAGTCACGTGTTTTGAAGTCCCTTCATCAGCCAACAGAATATGTCTCTGGGCCAGTTTAGGTCTTCAGTCAACAATTTTGCCCCTCCTAATTTACACAGTACCTAGGATAAACCTGGATAGGTGCTGGCAGATAAAGATGAGGAGCCTGGACTCCAGTAGCACAGATGGACAGGAAATGAACCACGAGAATAGCCAGGAAACATTCAGAGCTCGGCCAAGCCCTGTTCCACATCCTTTATGAATGGCGACCTGTATTTAGCCCTCACAGAGGCCCAGTGTGGGGTAGGGGACGTTAGTTTACGGAGGACAGTTGAGTTGCTTGCCAGGGTCGTGAAGCCGGTAGCTGGCTAATAATAAAGTGGAAAGTGCTGTTTCCAGTGATGAGAGAGAGCACAGAAGCCCCCCTTTTAGATCTCACCCCTTCCCCCTTTGCCCATTTCCTGTCCCTCCTCCACACAGCAGCCTGAGTGTTCTTAACCTGTAACTGAGGTCATGTCACTCAGCAGCTCACCAGTTGGCGCTGTAACGTCCCCACTCCACTGAGGCGCGTGCCCTCGGGATGCCACCTCCCTCGCCAGCCCGGCCCTCCTCTTCGTGCTCTATGCTCAGCTGCACTTGCACAGGTGGACGGTCCCCTCCCCCCGCCCCCAGATCGTCACAGTCCCTCTCTTCTCTGCCCAGCTCTCTCCTTACGATGAAGGACCCTTCTCATTCCTCAGGCCTCAGCTTCGGTGCCCTCTACTCAGAGGCCTTCTCTGCCCATCCTGCCCAAAGGTTACTCTCTTCCTGTCACCCTGCTTATCCCCCCACCCACGAGTGTGCTGTGTCCGATGCCCCTGCTAGAATATATGCACTGGGAGCACAAGGACTTGTCTTATTCCCTGCCGCATCCCACTGTGTGACACAGTGGCTGGCACCAAGTAGATGCACAATAAATATCTGTTGATTGAATGAGACAACACATCCCCGAAGACGTTAGTCTCTGCAGAATCGGAGATTGGGATTTACCCAATGTCACAGAGTAACGAGTGGCCTAGTCGGGATTTGAACTGATCAGCACAGTCCTTCGGTTGAAACCCATCATTGCCTCCCCACTGCTCTCAGCGCCTGACAGGTCTCTTGCCCTTGATGTCTGGCCCCCCAGCAACCCCTCTGGTCTCCGCTCCCGCACTTAGCTACACACCCTCCCTGTGGCGACACCACATGACAGCCCCATCCCTCAGTCAGGCCATGTCCTCTCCAATCCATGCCCTTTGTCAGTTCTCTTCCCACAGCCCTTGTGATCCTTAAAGTTGCAGCTTAAACGCACCTTCCCCGGGAATTATTTCCCAAGCTCCTGGACGAGATTGGGGCACCCCCCCCCCAAGTGACCTTCACTGCATTTTTCACAAATGCCCTCATCTTCTCTTCTGCCCGTGCCCCACGCATGGCAGCCTGTTCATCCTACTCATCTCTGTGGACCCAGGCCCCCCCCCCCCGGCCTGGCAGGTGGCATGTGCTAAATAAACATTTGTCAAGGGAATGAGTGAGTTAATGGATAAATAAAGAGTGAGCGAGTGATTGAAGAGCTCCTCACCCTACATCTATCCCACCCCCCTCCTCTGGGGAGCCTCACCCAGGATAAGATTTCCCGGCCCAGGCAGGCGCTTGCCCCTTGTGGATGTCTCCCCTTTATCTGCTAACAGAGAAATTGAACCACAGGGGCAAGGGAGCCTTGCATTTGTCTTGTCACAACACAGGAGAGGGAAGAACTTGGGCTTTTACTGTTATAACTCGGACTAAAATTAGCTCGCTGGGGGCGATCTTTGTTTACCACGGCCTGAGACCACTGTGCTTGTAGGAAGGTCAAGAGAAACTGGACAGGAGGCGGGTGTTTACAAGTTCTGTCCAAACTGACCCATAATACCACACCACAGGCCCTCGTTTCCCTGACCCCTTGCTTAGTTAGGGCTGAGGAGGCCACTCGAGAAACTTAAGACATTAGTTTCTGTCTTTGAGGAAGGATCCAGAACCCAGGGTGTCTTCCTCCATGCCAGTATCTCACCAGGTTGTTATGATGCCACCTCCTTAGTAGCTTCTCTTCTTCCTCACGGCCCTTGGTGATGGGGTGGGGGGGCGCGGGGGTCAGAGTTCTGTTGTTTCCTAAGGAGTTCAATGGCTTAATTTGTGTTATATGTGAAGATACCCGCCATGACCGCCAGATTGGATGTTCCTCTGAATTGGCGGTTGGGTCAAAGTTCCCTACCGAGATTCAGCCAGAAGGAAAGGTGTGGAGGCAGAGATAAACCCACCTTTGAGGTAATTAACAGTGATAACACCACCCACCCTGTGGTGGAGCTCTCTCTACAAGCCAGGCACTCACTGAGCACACAGTCTACACCCTTCGAGACTAGCCATTCCAAATCATGGTAAGATCCAGAGATCACTTACTAGCTTATCTTTGGGTCTCCTGTACCTTATTAAAGCTTAGAGGAGGCACACAAAACCTTGTGAGTTTGGTTTTTATTTTTGTTTTTGGTTTGGTTTTTTTTAGCTAATAAAAGTATTTGAGACCTAGAACTTCATTGGTTTCTAATCCCACCAACACAACTACTCATGTATGCACATCTAACTATATACACAGGTATAGGGACTTATAAAAAGTTACGCAACTGGTATCTGCTAGGGAGCATCTGGAAAAGGAATCACAGTTGCTGATACGAGTGAGTAATTTTGGCAGTGCAACTGTGCATCGGTTACCTCATTTATTTTCTTCTTACCAGGACTGTTGTGAGGCAAAAATCAGATGAGTCAAAAGTGCCCAAGAAGGTGCTGGGCTCAGAGCTGACAGGACACGTCCTGTTCCTTTGATCAGTGTGGCTGCACCCTGGTTGGGACCCTGCCTTTCCCCTCCCTCCGTCTTTACTGGAAAACCCTGATTCATCCTTCAGGTGTCCACTTAGAGTCCTTCCCTGACCCTCAGAGTAAATTTGGCCCCTCTTATGTGATTTCATGGTACCTGCACTTTTCCCACTGATGGCAATTGTAAGTATTTATTTGTAATAAATAATTGTATTTGTATGTTAAATTGTAATTAACAATTGTATGTAATTGTATGTTAAATACTGGCCTGTCCTCCTTCATTCTGATTCAGGAGGGTGGCTAATACCGTATCTAAATTCCTTCTGTGACTGGCCTTCAGACTGTGAACAGGCATTCAGACTGACTTTCACCAGGGTCAGCATTAGACACTTCCCTGCCGTTAAGTCCTTTAAAGTTATTTTTACTTTTTATTGGCAAAAATTTTCAAGGCAGACACCTATAAACAGAAAAGAAATTTCAGGTACCTATTACGTGTCGAGGCTGAGAATACATTTGCCCTGCATCCTACTTCCTAAGTGTTGGGTCCGGTGACTGCTTAGCTGGGGAAGTGGTTGATAGAACTTGATGCTGGTGTTGTAAACGTGTCAGTAGGTGGCTCCCTCTGGAGAAAACGTCCATATACACGTGTGCGCGTGTCAGTGATTGCTCCGATGGACGGGGGTGAAGGTAGGGATTTCACTTAAGACGTTCTAGTTGGTAGTTTTGACAGAAATTCCACGTGAATATTTCAGACCCTTTCTCAATCCAGAGTGGTATGAGGCTCAGGGGAACTGAATGCCTCTTTGGAGGGAATCTGAGCCAATTGATAAGCTGACCAGAGGTTCGTGTCATGGTGTAAAGCCTGCCCTTTCCACATGGTCTCTGTATTGGTCAGGGAGCGATCTTGGGGTTTCGGAAGAGACTAATGTGGAGATTTTCTGTTCAGTTTGATGCACAGATTTCAGTAGTACCTGTGTCTGTGTATGCGTGTGAGTGTTTAAATGTGGTAAGTTGTTAAGGTGAACAAATATGAGTGCTGCTAATAATAGATACTGTTTATTGAGGGCCTACATGGGTCAGTTGCTGTGCTAGGGTTTTGTTTTATTTTGTTTTTTTAATATTTTATTTATTTGTTTGAAAAAGAGAGTGAGAGAGAGATCATGAGCAGGGGGAGCTGCAGGCTGAGGGAGAGAGAGGAATAGGTTCCCCACTGAGCAGGGAGCCCGACGTGGGGCTCCATCCCAGGACCTGGGATCATGACCCGAGCTGAAGGCAGACGCTTAACCAGCTGAGCCACCCAGGCATTCCCCGTGCCAGGTTTTTTTGTTTTGTTTTGTTTTACGGTATATCTATTCCTCACAACAAGGTTTTAGGCTCGTGTCCTTACCTCCATCTTAGATGGGAGAAAAAAATGCAGAAATTCAGAGACTGACCCAAACCTAATTACATAGCCAGGGGCAAAGCAGGGATTTAAATCTATGCCCGCCGATTTCCAAAGCCTTTGCCTTTTCCATAATATTAACAGAGCACCCTAAAACCTTCTGTTTATTTGAGAGCTAAGTACCAGTTGGGAACTTACTCCTTTATTTCATTGGACAACCCAGAATGCTCTACAAATTCTGTTGCCATAGCTGACTCTAAGGTTTAGGCATGTCATAGATTTTTAAACAATGGCTGGCATCGGTGTTGCTCTCCTTCTGGTTTGGAAAGATTTTTCGGAATCAGGTATCTATTGTGATAACATTTTTAAACCCTTACTCAAAGTGCCAAGTCCATCTCATTAGCTGTTCTTCTACTAGGCAATCAAATCCATATTGGTCCCTTATGGATCCATTACAGTGGATGGGAAGCCAAAGGTTTTATATGTGTTTGGCAGCTCTCAGTTAATTGCCTAATTGTGACTTTCCAATATTAGGATTTCTGTTAAAAAATAATACTCTAATAAATTTGGCCTGATTTAATCCAGCTGAGGGGGAAATAATTAGGAAATGAATTTATTTTACTTCAGGGATAATAAATATCTCTTGCCTCACATTTGGAGGTTTACATAGTGGGTCACTTACATGACTCAAGCCAACTTTCAAGTTTTTTATTTTTAATCTCCCAACACCTACCTTTGTTCAGATTAAACAAGGACATTGCCTGTTCCCAGGCATGATTCACGTATTCATATGTCTGTGTCTTTGTCTTAAGGTTTATAACATATACCATTTTATGAATTTTTTTTTTTTTAAAGATTTTATTTATTTATTTGAGCCAGAGAGAATGAGAGAGAGAGAGAGAGCACATGAGAGGGGGGAGGGTCAGAGGGAGAAGCAGGCTCCCCGCGGAGCAGGGAGCCCGATGCGGGACTCGATCCCGGGACTCCAGGATCATGACCTGAGCCGAAGGCAGTCGCTTAACCAACTGAGCCACCCAGGCGCCCCCCATTTTATGAATTTTTAATACCCACCTCATAATCTACTTCTTCCTTAAATTTTGTCCAGCGCTTGACAGCCGTACTACATGTTGTCTTTCTATTCTTTTTACTCCATTGGTGCTTCCATCACGGTAATTGATGGGCTCGTTTTTTCTCCAGTGGACTGAGGATCAGGACTCATGTTTTATCTCCATGCTCCTGACACCTTGCACAGAATTTGCACTTCATAGCCACTCAATATATTTTATTAAATTGAAATTTAAAAGGAAACTTGTGTGCTTTTATTTAAATAAGGCCATAAATTTGGCACGACTGTCTTCATGAATTCGAAATTCTCAGAAATGCTGTTCTTCAGTATTGTTCTTTTGTGGCAATCAAAGAGGTTGGCTTTACAGTAAATGAAGTGAACCACAGAATCTTCGAACCAGAATCGTAACACTAATAATGATAAAAACAGCAGAAGTCATCTATGTAATGCAGTTTCTTCTCTTCAGTCCAGACAATTCCCTGGTCAGCTGAGGCTGATGGGGGCTCTGCTTTCTCAAAGAGCCCTTTAAAGAAGACCATCATATTCTCATTCCAACTCCTCATGTCTCCTGGCCCTGTAAGTTAGGCAGCTTTCCCTCTGTTAATCTGAATCCTCCCTTTCTGAAATTTATGCTCATTGCTTTCATAGAAATGAAAAACAGCTGCTTTCAACTGAAAATATTTCCCTTCCTAAAGATGGTTATTCCATCATTCCATATCCTTCTCTTCCCCTGGTGTAATTCTCCCTTGCATCTGACGTTCTTCTTTTTCTCTCCATTTCCAAACTATTGGAATGCTACTTTGTTAATTTATTGGACTTTTGCTTAAAAAAAAAACAAAAAACAGGCTAGGTATGATTAGTAAGTGATCATTGATTTCAGGTGTACTTGGAAATACATCTCACACTGTTAAAATCAGTCGAACCAGCCAGATTGGTGGGTGACTGCAATACTATGACCCAAGTTGTATATGGGGGTGTCTTTTTAAGCCTGCCATCAACCATTCCCATTTCAGTTTCTCCAGTTGCTTAATTTATAAGACATGATTTATTTGTCATAAACTGCTGTGCAGGGTTCAAAAGAAACAGAAATGATGCACAAGGGAAATAGAGTAAATTTAGGCCATTTTTTTTTTTTTCAGATCTGGTTTATAAATAAGTCTTTCTCAATTAGAAAAACACATGATAATTCTCTTGGAGATAAAAAAAAGATCATGGTACACTCCGAGTGCACTCTTACCTTTCTGTATGGTTTCCCAAATAAGAAAGCCCTCAAGCTCCTTCATTGAAGCTGGTTATTAAGGATAGCAAACAGGCAACTTCCTTTTTTTAGTTTAGCAAGGATATTGGTTGACACTTGAACAGAAGCCTTTGGTTCCTTTTGTTTGTTGGTTGTTTTGTTTGTTTTTAGTATTTAAAATCTCAGCATTACAGACTGATTTGCCATGGAAGAGCTCCAGTGCAATGCTCAAAGCAGACTTCCTCAGCAAGAATAAAATGGGTATATTTGTATGCAGTAGTAGGTTAAAGAGGACATCAGTGACAGGAGTCGAGTCAGCAGACATTTATTAAGCATCTTCTATGTGTCAGCCTTCCTCAGAAGCCGAGGATGCAGAAAGTACCATCCTTCTGGTTTACGGTCCAGGGTGGGAGAGAGGACAGTTGAGCCAGCATTAAAATGCAGTAGGTGCCACAGCGGGGAACACTGGAAACATAGTCGTCCACACCGTTGGACGAATTCCCGAAGGATGGTTCTGAAGATGATTAAGATTTACCAGGGCTAAGTAAGGTGAAGGTGTTTCAGGCGTGACCAAGCACAGAAGTGAGAGTGGGCATTCCCATCCTGGAAGCTGCAGGTGTGTTCCAGCCAGAGAAGAGGCAAACCAGGGATGCCCTCATACTCCTTACCCTGGGATCCCTAGGATACACATCTTAGGCAGGTTTTCATTTGTCTCTGGTATTTCAGCGAGGTTTCTAGAACCTCCACAGAGTTAGTTTCTCTAGCCTTCTGTGCTCCCCTAGACCATTGTGTATACCTGTATGAAGACCCTTCTTAAATTAGTTTTTGCATTTCCCCCTGCATGTCTGTCTTTGCCTTCTATCCTTGGCACTACTCAAGGGAAGAGATCTACTCCTCACCTCTATAACTCTGTGGCGCTGCGCTCAATGCTGGCAAAAATATGTTTGGGGAATAATGAACCACTCCATGAATGGGTAGAGTGTTCTGAGTGGCTTTGCTCTTAACTTTGAGGAGGGGGCCCAGTTTGGGCCCAGTATTGGCATGTAAGTTCAAGATATAAACCAAGAATTTAAATATATAAAACTCAGTTTTATGTTGAGTTGAGCAGGGCTGAGCTGGGTGGTTTATGTCATTAAGTTCATTTAGGTCAGATAATGCTCATGAAGTTAGAGCTGAAGACCCATCTTATTTGTAGTGTTCTTAGCACTGCATCAAAGCGATTTTTCATTTGAATATTTCTTTCATTGATATTTTCTTTCTCAGAGGAGGCTATGAAATGACGATGAGGAGGATGCTCACTTTGATGAAAACAAGAAGAAAAATTACCACCTTTTGTTGGGCGTGTGCTGTATACCAGGGACTGTGCTACATGCTTTATGTAGATTAACTCCATTTTATTGAGTTTATGAGGCAAATTACTATTTATCTAGTCCCATTTATCTGGTACTATTGCTTGCCTTAATAGATGAAGAAAATGAAGTACAGGGAGGATCTCTCACTCACTAGTGAATGTGATGGCATCACCATGTCTGACCCAGAACCTGTCGCTTGTACATGCTCAGTAGTTTCTTCCTCATATCAGCAGTAAAATCAGGAGCCTGGAAGAGTCCTTAGCAGTCAGCTATTCTATCTCCTTCCAGAGGCAGGATCATTCTTGAATTGAATACTTTGCTATATACACTGTACCCGAAAGGTCTCTATACCCTCTGTCTACCTGATGAGCTCCTCCCCATATTTCAGGACTCACAGCTCAAGCTACTCCTCCTAAGGAGTATCTAATATTGCCCTCCTTGTCTTGGTGTCCCTCTTATCTGTGAAATGCCCCTATCACACAAGGGGCATGTTCCTGGAGGCAGTGTGTATAGTAGTTAAGGACCTGGGCTCTAAAGCTAACTGTTCAGGGTCAAATGCCAGCTCTACCCATGTCAGCAGCTGATCTTAGGTGCTCTTCTGCCCCTGAGAGACTGTGAATCTCTTGGCCTCAAGGGATGATATTTACTCTGAGTGGCTTAGATGGCTAAGTTACAAAATCACCATGTTCTTGACATTAATAGCAAATCTGATTGCATCTTCCTGAAGAGCAGACGCACTGTTTCTGCCAGTTTCTGGATCTTGATCCTTGAAGGACATTTGAGAAGTGAGGTTGGTTGGTTGGTTGTTTTTTAATACACTTTTAATTTTTTAGAGCAGTTTTAGGTTCACAGCACAATTGATTGGAAGGTACCCCCTGCTCCCACACATGCACAGCCTAGCCCCCATCCACATTTTCCACCAGAGTGGTGCAATCACTATAAGTGATGAACCTACGTTGACACATCATCATCACTTAAAGCCCATGGCTTACATTACTTTTTTTTTTTTTGGAGATTATTTATTATTGAGAGAGATTTTATTTATTTATTACTGAGAGAGAGAATGAGCAGTAGGGAGGGGCAGAGGGAGAGAGAGAGAGAGAGAGAGAAGCAGACTCCCTACTGAGCGGGAAGCCCAATTCGAGGCTCGATCCCAGTACCTGGAGATCATGATCTGAGCCAAAGGCAGACGCTTAACCCACTGAGCCACCCAGGCGCCCCCCGTGGCTTACATTACTGTTCACTCTTGGTGTTGGACACTCGATGAGTTTGGACGAACGTATGACATGTATCCACCATTATAGTATCATACGGTTTCATTGCTAAAAATCCTCTGTGCTCTGCCTGTTCATCCCTCTAGAAACTAGTTTTGAGGCTGTTTTTCTCTTTGTTTCTTTTTCTTTTCCGTTTCATTTTCCAGTTCCTTGCCTTTCCTTCCTTTTCTTAGAGACAGGATATCTTGAAAGTTTTGAAAACCTCACGTCTGTTCCCTGTCCCCATGGACACTTGCCTGGCTTCTTGCCTCCTCTGCTCCATGCAGACTAACCATCCGTCTGATTGGCAAATCCTTTCTTTCGCCCTCTGAATGCCTTCGGTCTGCTCACTGTGAACCCTGAGTCCTAGAAGCCACTGCCGTCTTTTCATGCTAATTTTACGTATTTCTACTCCAACTCATTGTGAGTTGGCCTCACAGCTTGAACTCTCGAAAGCAGTGTTCCTTTTTGCCCCTTGAGGGAACATCTCACTGTTGTCCTTGTGTCCTGGACTATGGTGTGCATCTCTTGAACATCTTAAGTTTTAGCAGAACATCTTCATGGGAAATCTAAGGCAGCTACTTATTTACCCCCTAGATCTCTGTGTTTCTTCATCTGTTTTTATTATTATATTTTTCCTTCATTAAGAAAAGGAGGTAACAGACAAGATAGACACAGAGAAATCAAATATCTCAAATATTTTACATTCTTTCACATGCTCTAATTGATTTGTAAATATTCATGAATGGGCCTGAAAAAGCGCATATTGGACCAGTGTAGACTTTTAATCCATCAGACCAGGGTTTAAACTTCTGCCTTGCTCTTTCGTAATGTATGACCTCAAATGAGTTACCCAACCTTCGTGAGCCTCAGTTTCCTTCTCTGTTGAATGGAGATACTGATAGCGTCCTTACCATTTTGTTGTGGGAACACTTGCAAATAACCTACATAAAAGTACTGGCATAGTGCATGGTCTGTGGCGGGGACTTATGACCTGTCCCTAGGTTCCTTCCCTTCCCCTTTTACTCCCCCACCTCTCATTTTGCTTCTAATCATTATCATCCTTATTTTTTAGGAGATAAGTGCAAGTCCATGAGTCCAGGGGCTTCCCCAAAAGCTTAGAATGTTTTGGCAGTGACTTGAGGATCTTTTGTTTTCTGACTCTTAGATCTCTTTTTCCTTGGGGTCATGGGAAAACTCCCTGAACTTGATTATTTATTCACTTCTTTCATGCTCCCCATATTGTCACAGCCATGTTCAAACCATGTTATCGGCAGGTCTCACTGAAAAGGCAATTTAATATTGCCCTGCGTTGCATCATTGCATATATTATTTCGGTCTGTCATGGACTGTCAGCAAGGCTTGATGAAGTGCAGAGCCAATAGTACCAAGCCTGAAATCTGACAGCTCTTTCGAAGAAGCGGCTCTGATTGGTACAGGGGTATTTCTTCAGAAATAAGGCCGTCTTGGTGTCTTTGTTGATACAAGTGGCAATCTAGCCCCAGTCATATCTCCCCCTGAGCTCTATCTTCAGAACTGGTGATTCAGTCTGTTGTATGGCTTGGAAAAACAGAGCCACCACAGGCCTGGGATGTACTGAAGGCTGCAGCCGGGAATAGTTGGGTAATTTATCCCCACTCTCGGGCTCTAATTATTCTGTTATTCACCAGCTTGTTCGATTGAGACTCTCCAGGTTCTGCCTTACCCAAGCAGGGAACAAAAGGCTTCCCTTGAAAGTGGGGGCCTGGCAATGTCAATACAGTGAACTGCATATAAATAATGCAGCAGTGCCGACTTCATTTTTATAAAATCTTGTTGAGAAAGGCATGATAATGATCAGACCTCTGGAACTCAGCAGACGTATGCTTTTGATGTGTGCCTTGCTCTGGGTAAAAGCAGGAAAGTCAAAAGTTCTTTTTCCTGCTAAGGCTTCTTCATGGTCTCAGGACTGTGACGGGAATCCTGGTGACACTTTCCCTTTGTTTCTCTCAGAGTTGTGGGGCTCCTCCCTGGCTGGAAAAACTCTGATATAAACACAGTGGGTCCACAGGAAATATTTTCTGAATTGATGTTTTTTATTAGGATGATGATGATGGTGATGATAATTCTCAGTTACTACTATTCATCATCAAAAATGGATTTTATTGCCATTTTAATCCTCCCCAGACTAGAGTGGCTTATCTCTCAGATTGCCCTCCCAGCTGGCCTTCGGTCTTTTCCTTTTGTCTGCTTAGATTCCCCAAAAATGAGTCTTTGGGCTATAAACCTGGCAGCCAGAGCTCCAGGAGTTGAGTTGGGGGAAGGATCTTCAGGGCTGACTTGCAAAGAGGCATTTCCTTACTTTATCGCTCTGTTCTTGTCACGATGCTCCTACTTGTAGCTGGGCCTTGTTACCCTACTCAGTCTCAGGCGAACCTTTGTTGTCTCTCACGGTGCAGGAGAGGAGTACCCTGGTTGCTCATCGTGAGGGCACATGAGGATCTACTCACTTCCTACAAAGCTTTCAGCCATCTTGCCGTTTTTAGCCCCACCTGTATTCCCACTTTCTGAAGTACCTGGTGCCTTTGCAAGGAAATCACTGTGCTTCTGGACTTTTCACCCCGCTACTTAGGTTTTATCTTTCGAAGTCTATCAAGGGCCTTACAACTGATCCATCTGTGTTTTCTGCCTTTCAAATCTCTGCTGCTATCATCTCTCCTATTATCTTTGTCATTGTGGGTTTTTGCCTTTCTTATACTGCCATCTTATTGGAATCTTTAAAGTGAGCAGAGGTCAATGTGTATTGCCAATCCTGCATCTTTAACTGGAAGGCTCTTTTTGTTTTTTGCTTTTTTCGAAAGAAAAGAAGATGTGTTAGAGATTCAGCATGTGTTTGTGTCTGGGGACGTAGGTGACGGGAGGTATGTAAGGTAGACAAAACACGTTTTCAAAAAGCTCTCCTCGTTCCATTAAGGTGGGTGGTTTGTGCAGGGGACGCAGTGTTCTGCAGTTGCTCTTGGTCACTCCAGGAATCAAGAATCTAGGCTTCTCTCTTCTAGAGCTTGCTCAGGGCCTTATAATGGAAACAATTAAAAAAGTGATTAGGAACCTGAAAGTTTCCTCGTATAACTGACATCCTACGGTTCTCATTAATTTACTTAATAAACATGGATTGAGCTTTCAAAACTTTGGGCCAGAGAGGCACTGTGTCTGGTCCTGGGGAATGGCATGACGAATAAGGCAGATACAGACGGTCCCTGCTGTGGGAGGTCATGGCCAGACCAGAGGTGCTGAAATTCCCAAAAGGCTGGATGGAGCATCAGGAAATGAAACAAAGTAACATTCTTTTATTAGAAGGAGGTAGATGCTTTAGTACCTCCTGACCTTCCCCACTCAAACAGGCTCTTATCTGAAATACTATAAAAAGAGAGCAAGCCCACAGTTCTGGACCCCTCCACCCTGTCAGACCTTTTAATCAACATGGGCCACTGAGACTGATGTATTTTAGGCAAACCTGTGTAAAAAAAAACCAAGGGTGACCTTAGGTGGTCACATCCAGTTAAACTGTCATGAATCCTTGATGTCATGTACAGTCTCGCATTGCTTGTTAGTTCTGAGCTAAAACAAAGAAGAAAGAAATCAAAGTGTAGTTGAGTCAAGTTGCCATTCTAACAAACTACGATTTCTTCTTGAACCCACAGGTTGTCTTGATGAATTGACCCTTTTATCATTATGCACCTCTTTTTTCCCTGGTAGTATTTCTTGTTCTGAAGTTTACTTTCTGATATTCATATAGCCACATGTCCTTATTTATTATTAGTATGTGCCTGGTGTATCTTTTTCTCTCCTTTCACTCTTGAACCCATCTTGCATCCGTATATTTAAATAAGTTTCTTACAGATAGCATGGAGTTGGATTTCATCTTTTATTTTTTAATCCATCCTAACAATTTTTGCCTTTTCATTGGAATTTTTAGACTAGGTTTTAATCTGCCATCTTGCCATTTGCCTTTTATTTGTTCTGTGTATTCTATGTAATTTTTTCCCTTTTCTTGCCTTCTTCCAGATTACTGAAATGTTTTTAGTATTCCATTTTATCTCCCAAATTGGTTTATTGATTTTATCTCCTTTTTTTTTTTTTTACTGGTTCCTCTAGGATTTATAATACGCATCTTTAAGTTATCACAGTTTACCTTAAAATAATTTTACACCCCATCACATATAATATCTTTCATATCTTTCTATCATTTGTGCTATTATAGTCACGTTTTGTTTGTACATATGTTATAAGCCCTGCAGTACATTGGTTTTTTTTTTTCCTAAATTATCTTTTAAAGATGAAACTTAAAGTCAATTCTCTTTTTTTTTTTTTTTTTAAGATTTTATTTATTTATTTGACAGAGAGAGACACAGCGAGAGAGGGAGTACAAGCAGGGGGAGTGGGAGAGGGAGAAGCAGGCTTCCCGCCGAGCAGGGAGCCTGATGCGGGGCTCGATCCCAGGACCTGGAATCATGATCTGAGCCGAAGGCAGACGCTTTAACAACTGAGCCACCCAGGCGCCCCTTAAAGTCAGTTCTCTTTTAAAGAAACTTAAAAATGAAAACCCGCTGCTTGTATCTACCCACATATTTACTGATTCTGATACTTTTTCATTACTTTATATCAATTCATAGTTCTATTCAGTGTCCTCTTCCTCCTCCCTAAAGAAATGCCTTTAACATGTCCTGCAATGCAAGTTTCTTGGAAATGAATTCTCCCAGTTTTTATTTGTTTGAAAAAGACTCTATTTCATACTAATTGCTTGAAGATCTTTTTTTCTGAATGTAGAATTCTAGTTTGATTTTTTTCTTTTTAAAACTTTTCAGTACTTTAAAGATGTCACTCCACTTTCTTCTGGGTTGCATTATTTCTGGTAAAAAGTCTGCTGACCTTGTTGGACTGTTCCTCTATTATATGTCTTTCCTTTGACTACTTTTAAGATTGTCAACTTTTTTTTTTATAATAATTTGATTATATAATGTGTCTTGATATGGTTTTCTTTGTGTTTATCTTGCTTTGGTTTCAGTGAGCATGGCTCTGTGGGTTGATAGCTTTTATCAAATTAAAAAAAAATTGGCCATTGTTTCTTCCAGTATTTTTTATTGGATGCTGACTGTTAATTTTATGTTGTCCAGCGTCTGGGTTTTGTTGTCTTTTTTTTTAATGACCGTTGA
This sequence comes from Leptonychotes weddellii, assembly GCF_054177405.1. Classification (NCBI taxonomy): domain Eukaryota; kingdom Metazoa; phylum Chordata; class Mammalia; order Carnivora; family Phocidae; genus Leptonychotes; species Leptonychotes weddellii. Next base: position 44,097,966 of record NC_138372.1, read on the forward strand.
GCTACTTTTTCTGGTAGGCTGTTAATGTACTTGGCTTTGTTTTATTTTTTGGAATGTTCATTCAAAACTTTGTTTATTGTAACCTTTACACAGGAAGGTTCAGTTACACTTCTAAGGCATTCTTTGGGGGTCTCCCCGAATGTCCCAAGTGATCAATGAGGACGTTCCACTCTAATTTTAGTCACTGAGATGATTTGCACTCTTAGGTCTTTGTGAGCCCTGAGAATGTCTCAGCTCATAGCCTTCAACCAGACCTCTTGGAGTGTCCATGTCCATATCTGCATCTTTGTAGTTAGATTCCGTGGGACTCCTGTGCAGCTTTTCAAGACCCTCTTTCTGCATAGCTACCTCTTCTTTGCCATCACAGCTTCCAGCCACCTCAAATTTCTTGAATTCTCATCTTTGTCTTCCCAATTTTGTGAACCTGACCTGTTTTCCTTGGCATACTTCTTTCTGCTTTGTGGTCAGGTATGGGCTTCCTGGCAGAAAGCCAGAGTGATGTTAGGGCTCACCGCATTTGATTCCTTCTCTTAGGGATCACAGTTCTGTGCTGCCTGTTGTTCAAGGTCTGAGAGCAGTTGTGTCATTTTTTTTTTTCCTGCTTTTCCAATTTCTTAAGGTGGGGGTGGGGAGGTAAAATCCAGTCTCTTATTAGTCCATCATGGTTAGAAGCAGAAGCTTCTATTGTTGCTACTTCAGTAAGAGTTTCTATCTTGATGTGGCCTTTAACTTCATCACATACTTTTCTTTCTTCAATGTGAGTTGATCATTTTTCTCTCCTTTAATAAAATACTGTGGCAAAATACATTCATAGATCTTTAATTATTAAAATGTTTTGGAATGTTGTTCATTATTATGTACTATTTTCCCATTTTTATATAAAATTTGGTCATGCCTTGCTTAGAATTTTTATGCCCCCGATTCAGTAATGTAAGAGTCACCTCTGATTTTCGTTTCTTATACTGTCTTTGTTTGGTTTTATAATATAGTTATCCTAGCTTCATAAATAACTTTGGGAGCATTTCTTCTTCTTCTAATCTCTGAAATAACGTGGAATGCTTTGTTCCTTGAACATTTGTTACAACTTTCTGGTACAACCATTTGGGCTTGAAATTTTATTTGAAGGATAATTTTTAACTGTTGGCTTATTTTTTTAATGGTAATAAGTTTATTAAGGTTTTTTATGTTTTCTTGAGTCAGTTTGGTAAGTTCTTTCTTTTTAGTCAATTTCCTGTTTCATCTAAATTTTGAAATGTACAAGCATAATGTTATTTACTTAATCTCTTTTTTCTATTAATGTCGGCTTTTTCTGTAGTTATGTCCCCCATTTTCATTCATGATATTTGTTATTTTTTCCTTCCTCAATTTTACCAGAGGTTTTTTTGTTTGTTTGTATTGTCTTGTCTTTTTTGGCTCTCTTGATTACTTAAATTTTATCTTATTATGTTATATCTTTCATACGCTTTTATCTTTACTACTTTTGATCTTTTTTTTCAATTTAATCTATTTTAGTTTTTTATAATTTCTTAAGTTGTCTGCTTAGGTTATTGATTTTCAGACTTTTTTATTTCTAATAAAAACTTTTAAACTCAAAATTTCTCTGTAAAATACCATTTTGCCTATTTAGTCTCTGCTTGTATTATAAAATGTTATCTTTCTCTCTCCCCCTATGTGAACATACAGCATTGAATTTATTGATTGTATTTGAGTCCTTTAATTCCTCAATAGTAATATTATTATTATTTTGGTTTACCCATTTCTTAAATTCTGAAAGTACAGTAAAATCTTCAAATAAATTCTCTTTTCAAGTGGCTTTTTTTTTTTTTTAAATTTCTGGGAGCTCTTGTTTTATATATTTCACATTATGTTGTTCATTCATAAAATTCAATGAACAGTAATACTCTTGGATTGAGTATTTTGTCATTATGGAATGCCCCTGTTAGTCTTGGCTAATATTTTTAATCTTGTATTCTACTTTGGTATTTAAATTGTCATATTAAAAAATTGTATTTATTTTTTGTTGACTTTTTTAAAAGATTTATTTACTTATTTTAGAGGGGGGGAATGTGGGGGAAGGGCAGAAGGAGAGAGAATTCCAAGCAGACTCCGTGCTGAGCACAGAGCCCAATGGGGGGCTCAATTTCATGACCCTGAGATCAGAACCTGATCCTAAACCAAGAATCGGGTACTTACCATCTGCACCACCGAGGTGCACCTCTTTGTTGATCTTTTTATAAAAAACCTTTTTATCACATTAAAAAATTCTATGTTGTAAACAAGATAGAACTCAATTTTAACCCCAGTGTGATTGCTGTTATCTTTTAACCACTTGTGGAATTCAGCCCATTAACGTTTGTTGTCATAACTGAAATAAGTGACTTTATTCTTTCTATGTATTTTTATTTTCTATTTATATTATGTTTCCCTCTTTTCCTTTTGATTGGTTTAGTTTGGTTTGACTGACTTCTTAACTTTCTCTTTATTCTTTTTTTATTCCTTGTTATTTTGAGAATTCTACTAAGGTTTTTGTTTCTGTTAGAAATTACCTTCTCATTCCATACACTAAACTTAACATTCTGCCCAAACATACATACGCACACATCTGCATACTTCTCCTGTGTACCCCTTCTTTAGTTTCTGACTCTGAGGTTTTGCTCACAGTATTTTCACTTCTGGACCATTACTAGATTTTTCCTTCTAAATATAGCAGGGAGGTGTTTCAGGAAAACTTAATATTACAAATCCCTGCTTACATTATTTATCATCATCTATGTAGATTTAAATATATGTGTATGTATGTGCACATGTTTGAGCACACATGTACACGTATACATCATGTACGTGTGCACACGCACACATATGGAGAGAGAGAGTGAACATCAGTGCTCACCGCCGCTGGCTCCTCTAGTCTTTGATTTCCCTTACGTGAATCACTTGTTTTTTTGGTTATGTTCATTCTCAAGTATTGTCCTCAGAGCATGTATATGGGAAGTTTGCTTTTTGAAGCCTCGCATGTTGAAAATGTTTTCTTTTGCCCTGACAGCTGAATAATATTTTGTCTGGGCATAGGATTCTTGGATCATTTTTCTTAATAGTCTGTACATTGTTCCACTGTCTTCTACATTCCAGAGGTGTAGATGAGAATTCCTCAGCTAGTCTGAATCTCTTGCCTTTGCAAGTAACTTATTTCTTTCTGTCTGGAAGCTTGTATAATTTTCTGTTTACGCTTGAAATTCAAGTATTTCCTGGATTCACTTCCTGGACTTAATGAGAGTTTTAATCTGCAAGCTTAAATCTTGCTTCAGCTCAGTATATTTTTAAAAAAATCTAGTACTGTATTCATTTAATTATAGCATCTCTTTCATCTTTTTTTGGATGTGTGTATATTTTTAATTTTTCCTTTTCTCTTAAAAAAAAAAAAATCCCTTCTGGAATTCCAGTTATTCTCATGTTACATTGCTGGATCTGCTCTCCACGCCTCTTTGTTCTCTCATCATTTCTCTCTTCATGTTTGCTCTGGGAAGTATGATATGTTGTTCACTTGGTCTTCCAGATCATTAATTTGAATTTCAGCAGTGCCAATGATTTTTTTAGTTCTGCAGAAACTTTTAAATTGAAAATTGAAAATCAGTGGTTCTCATTCAGAAAGTCTTTCTCGCCTCCTTCTGAGCTCTCACTGCTTCCCTTAGTGATGCTCAGTTCCTGTGGTTTCACCATCCTCTCTTCAGAGAGACCTGCCTCCTATACATGTTCTCTTGGACCTGCTCTCACACGAACTGGACCCCTAACTTAGATATTATTTTGGTTCTCCCTGCTTATTGATCGCTGTTCTTTCAACTTGCACCTAGGATGTTATAGTCTCTTCGGCATTAACAGATCTGAGAGCAGTGAAGGCCTAGCAGTTTCTGCCCTGGCAGTCTGGCTCCAGAGAACAAATAGCCAGTGGCCCCTTCTCCCTGGGGACAGCACTCCTCCCTGGCTGCCCATCTGTGAAACAGCTTAGCCTGCTAGTGTCGCTCCAGTCTTTCGCAGTCCCCTACCTGCAATTGTAATCCTACAAAGTACATCCTCCATCCCCAGTGGGCTGGTAGGTCAGCTTGCCTGATGATGAAGAGTTATTCTGGGAGTTGCAAGCTGCTCACAAACACCTCAGGGAATGACAGAAAACTGGTCTTAATAGAGGCCTCAGGGGGGAGGCAAACCTTTTGTTCTGCTACTGGTACCTTGTCTGTACTCACTAAGATAAAATCCTATGCTCTCTCTGTCCTGGAGATTTCTGGAGAACCTGTGGCCTCAAGTGTACTCTCTGCATTTTGCCAATTCTGCTGCTTTTACACATTTATATTGTCCAGGAGTTGATTTAAAGAGATCCGCATGAAATGGACCCTCATAGTGTTTGAGTAATCCTGATGGGGGATGAAGTTGCCCTAGGCATCTGCACCTGTAAATTCCCTGCCTCCTGGGCTCAGTCATTTTCCCTCAAAGCAGGCTCTCTGGCCCCCCATTCTAACTTGCTGTGAGGACTGAGCCATCCCTCTCCTTGCCCTCTTGGGGTGGGGGGAATCTACTTGGAATAACTTAGTTGTACTATAAAATGTTGAGTTAACTATTGACCATTACCAACCACAACCAGTGCTCAGTAGTTTAACATAATAATCATGTATTTGGCTCAGGGGTAGCTCATTTAGGCTGTGGTCTGCTGGGTGAGTCTTCTAGTCTTAGCTGAACTCACTGCGTCAGGTCTTGACTGCCTGGGAGGGGATGTGGGATCCAGGTTGGGCTTGGTGGTCATTGCTCTGCTCCACCTATCTCTTCTCCTCCTCCTCCCACCATTGGGCTGGCCCTACCTGATTTTCTCAAGGCTGTGCCAGAGGTGCAAGAGAGCAAGCAGAAATGCAGAATGCCTCTTGACGCTTAGACGTGAACCCAGAATGCTGTCCTTCTGCCTTACATTTTTGGCCAAATCCAGTCATGTGACAGAATCCAAACTATAGAGGTAGGAAGGGAGATCATGTCCACAGTTTGGGGGTGGGAGGGGGTAGGGCAGCATGGCAGATTACACGGCAAGAGATGCAGATATGTGGAGGGTCAAAGACTTGGGGCATGAACTCAACCTGCCTCTGCTCTTAAGAACTAGAATGTAGTATTTTCAAGTTAGAATGCTGCCGCAAAAGAGAGAGCCGTGAGTTCAGCTTGGAGGTAGCGGGGAGGTGCCATTGCAACCGGACCATCTGGATGACTTGGAGTTTGCCAAGTAGACAAGAATGAGTGGAAGGAACAAGAAGCATTTAAGACAGAAGGAACAGTCAGAACAGAGGCATGGAATTCTGCAAATGAATGGGGCATTTGGAGAGTGAAGGGTTGTTCTGTGTAGTCGGATCATTAGAAATAATCTGTCTACACCATCTTCTGTCCCATAGCATTGTTCTTTGCAGTGAGCTCTCAGAGCTTCCAAAAAGTTGGAATTCCAGGCATCGTGCCAGGAGGAATTAGCCTATTTTGTATTCTTCAGGATATGCTATACAGGTGACTACCTTCTTTATGCCTCAAAAAGAAAAAAAAATGTATCTGAAGTCAGGTGAAGGATTTAGCACATGTGTATTGCATTTCTATTGGTGCTAACATTCCCTCAGTATATCTGTTTGGCTTAGCTCAGCTCAGTGTGCTCTGCCATCTACATGATCTGAAAAAAAAATCAGTAATGATCCGTAACATTTGTTTGATTTCAGAAGAAATTTAGGTCTCACAAAATGTCACCTCTGTGGAGCCTTTCTTGCTTGATACTTACTCCCCTTTCCTCCCACCACGTTATATCCGATTCCCCTGCTAAAGGTTTTCACTCGTCTCTCTACCTCCTTTAGAACATTATTGTTAGTATGTGATTTTAGATGCCATTGATCAAGCTATGTCTCCCCCAGTTTAACTGTCAACTTCTATGTGAGCAGAGGACCAAGTCTCTGGCATACCACTGGTTCCCCAGGGCATCACCTGGTGCCAGAATCATAGTAACTGAATACTAAATATTTGAGTGGGTGAGTGAATCAGTGTGAGTGATTGAAGGAGATGCACCTTGACTCTATGAGATAGGTTTATCTTTAAAACTGTGAGCCTCCCATATCATTTACCTGATGAGTGATAAACCACAGACGAGGTGGACAAACCATATTTTAGTGCTGCCGTTTACTCGGTATTCATTGTGGCTGAATGTAGACTCAGTACTGGAGACAGAGCTGAGCAGGGCTGATTTTGCTCTGAAGGAGTAGCTAGAGTTAATGGGAGAGCTAGGGAAGCCAATGGGCAGAGACAGTTACTATGGTCACTGTTAGGACTATGTCCAGATTGAAGCTTAGAGAAGGGGCTTTGGACTCAGCTTGCCCTTCACTGGGGCCTCATGGAAAGGGATGATCTGAGCTGAGTCATGAAGGCTAACTAGCAAATACATAACAGTGAAGAACATTCTAGGCAGAATGAAGCAAAGATGCACAGGGAAGTGAGAAATCAAGGCCTGCTATGGGAAACTTCAAATAATTCAGTTTTGTGGAATGGAGAAAGCAAGGGTGGGAACAGCAAGATAGTAGTCTGGTGGTCGGCATAGTCATATCACTAAGGGTGTTTTAAGCCCTGCTAAGGATTGGATTTTTTCCTGAAGGCAATGAGGAACAATTGAAAAGTTTTAATCAGGGATTGATAGCATCAGATTTCATTTTCTAAGGTTTGCTATCGATAAAAGATAAGCATGGAAAGCAGTAGCACTATTGGGAAGATATGTAAAGGAGTTAATTATACAGCATTTTAAGGGCTGTGGTAGAAGGTATGTTGCATGTTCTAGAAGTTCAGAGGAGGAACATTTAGACCCAGAACTGAAGACTCAGCCTAGGCTGGAGAAGTATTTGAGTTATCCCGGGGGAAGAAGCTGGGAAGAATTTTCCAAACAAACAGGAGTAGGGCAAAGGCACAGAAATGTGCAAGAATTTTTTTTTTCCAGAAAACTGCAAATGATTTCTTTATTGCTGGAGTGTAGAATACTCAGGGTAAATGTATGAGAAATAAAGCTGGAGAGGAAAGTACCTTCCAGCATTCCAGTCTTCCTCCAATTAAGTATTGCTTTAGACTAGAGCGACTGTATATATACCAGGTACTTTTTCAATTTCTTTTTACCTTTTTTATTATAGAGAATTTTGAACATGCACAAAACAGAGTAGATCATGAACACCCATTTACCCATCACTCATCCCCATAACCACCAACCCATGGCCAGGTATAAGTGGAGACTTTGGATCTGAACAGGGATGTGTACTTACTTACTTTGGCTTATTCTACTTCTTTAACACTACTGCAGATATCTGGGTAGGTATTTGGCAAAATATAAAGGAAGCCTGACTCATATTATTGGTTCTACCTTTGTCCCATTTACTTAGGTCTCTCTGCTCCCTGGTGTGCAAATGGACATACTCTGCAGAGAAAGGCTGGGATGACAGTTTCTGGAAGATGATCGGATTGGAAGATTTTGTTGCAGATAATTACAGCAAAATAGGTAAAAAGCAAACAAAATGAAAACATCTGGAGAGTAATTATGTGTATGTATATATAAGGATATTGTCTTTTTGTTTGTTTTTGTTTTTTTATGAATTGAAATGCAAGGGGTGCCTGGGTGGCTCAGTGGTTAAGTGAATGACTTTGGCTCAGGTCATGATCTTGGGGTCCTGAGATCAGCCCTGAGTCAGGCTCCCTGCTCCCTCTGCCCTTCCCCCTGCTTGTGCACTCTCTCTCAAATAAATAAGTAAAATATTAAAAAAAAAAGAGGGGCACCTGGGTGGCTCAGTCGATTAGGCGTCTGCCTTCAGATCGGGTCTTGAGCTCAGGGTCCTGGGATTGAGCCCTGCGTCCTTCTGGACTCCCTGCTCAGCAGGGAGTTTGCTTCTCTTTCAGTCCCTCTCTCTGCTTGTACTCTCTCTGTCTCTCAAACAAATAAAATTAAAAAAAGAAAAAAGAAATGCAGAAACTCTGCCCTGTTTTTCTAAGAGAAATGAGTCCGTTGTGATGGGTAGACCATGACTAGTAGGCCCTTGTTTTGGGTCTCATACGAACTGAGTAGAGATACAGGCTGTGGAAGTCTGCAATGAAATACAGAATTGTAGACGTTGAGCTAGATTGAGGGAGACATTCGCATAGAGTAGCTGGGAATAGAATAATCAAGGGGGTGTGTATAGATTGTTTCCAGTCAGTATTAGAAGATGCTTTGTGAATTATGTTCAAGGAACCAGACAAGGCCATGAACAGAAAGAAAAACAATTGAGATAAAAATGAGAAGAAACAGGAGTAAGACAGAAGCTACAGGTTGAGCCAGTGGTTCCTGACTAAGGCCATAGAGTCCCAGACTTCCAGTTTTATGTGACCAGGTAATAAAGGTGTGGGTGACTGGTAGGGTTTTACTTGGGGAAAGAATTGAGATGCTAGGTACGTTTATATAACGATATCTGGCATTTGAAAGTTTAAGGTTTGCATGTTCATTTCACAGGAAGTTGTTTATTTCCTGTAGTGACTACTTGCAGTTGTAGTAAGCTGTCATCAGGTAGGCAGTTACCCCTAATTAAATAGAAATCCTTTTGTACTGTTTAGTGTTTAGGCTAAGACGTTGTAACAATAAAAATGAAAAGGACAGTGGGTTAATAAACAAGATGGAAGGTAATTCCCTTTTTTATGTAATAGAATAGAGGGAAGTGACTATCAGGCCAGCTCTGATATTGTCACAACATGGCCTCCAACTTTGGGTCCAAGTTAGTTACTCCAGTTCTCATCAGTTCCCAGTCAGTGAGTGGGAGGAATGAAAAGGACCAGAGGAATCCATCTGCATTCTTCTGGAGAGACCATAACATGGACATGAGCCACGTCATTTCTGATCGCATCCCATTAACCAGCATATGTTCCTAAGGCTCCACAAGGCTGCAAGGGTAGCTGAAGAATGTGGCCATGGGCTGGGGAGCCGTGTGTCCATGCACGTGGCCAGCTAAAACTTGAGAGTTGTGCTGTTAAATATTGGCGAAAAACTGTTGTCTGCTACATCTTGTGACTGCCCGTGATAACTGAGTCATGTGGTAGGTCATTTCAGTTTCACCTTTCTCTGGGGGAGTCCTCATGACCCATCTATTAAAGGGCAAGAGTTTCAGGATAGAAACATGAAAGATTCAAGTAGCACCTCTCCTACTGTGTTGCGGATAGCCTCACTTGGTTGTCTGTAGTCTGTTCAACTACTAATTGCTAAGTCTGGGGAAAAGAACAGTCAGAGTAGTATGCAGCAAGAGCCATTCTGGAATTTCTGTGGCTCCATGGAAATCATGTCTGGATCTGAGCTGGTAGAGAAGGGGAGGGGCTTGGGGCCACGGAAGAGAAGAAAAAAGCAAAGCAGCAGTCATTCGTCATCAGCTATATTCTGAGTCCTTTGGTAGGTGATTTATGTGCATTATCTCATGTGGCTTTCACAAACCTGTTGGTGTAATAGCTATTCCCATTTTATGGATGGGAAAACCGGGATTCAGTTCCTTGTCCACTATTAAGTTGTCGAGTCAGTATTAGAACTAGGGTCTCTAACTGCGCACTTTCCTGCGAAAGCACACTGACTATCGGGATATACGAGACTGAGGGAGCTGGTGTGGCTGTGTGCTTGGCCCCCAGTGGGATTATGCAGTGGTCCAGGATTTAGCTCTCAAGGTCAGTATCTGCCAGACTGAAACAAGTGCGCATACCTGAACATAAGAAAGGCGTGATGGGGTCTCAGTGGATAAGTGGAGTATAACTTCACAGGGTGTAAAAAGGTGTTAATACCCTAAGTCATATGATGGTTAGCTTTAAAATTCTGGGTCTTCCAGCCATTTGGAGGCAGCTGCTTGGACAGCAACTGGGGAATAGGGTCGGTCTTTCATTCTGGGGGCTGAGTGAGCTGGCTAGAGGCTGGCATGTTGGGACTCCTGCCATCCCAGCTGGGTTTTCAGACAGGGCTTCCTGTTCATGAGCAGGCATGAGCAGCCACACAAGCCGATGCTAAACCAAAAGCTTCTGGAGGGCAGGGATCAGTGTACCTTACCCTTGAGTATCTCAGCACAGGCGATGTTGATAAATATCTGCTGGCGGAATGTGTGAGACACAGACACAGTTGCTGGAATGGAGACAGATGGCAAGAGTGAAGAGACAACTGTGGCAAAGGGATGTCCTGGGTGTCTTAGTCCACTAACGCTGCTGTAGCAAAACACCATAGACTGAGTGATTTACAACAATGGAAATTTGTTTCTCATAGTTCTGGAGGCGGGGAAGTCCAAGATCAAAGTGCCAACAAGGTGAGTTTAGTTCTGAGGCCTCTTTTCTTGGCTGTTGCAGCTGCCTCTTACCGTGTGCTCCCATGACCTCTTTTTTGTACATGTGCAGAGAGTGCGCACCAGAGAGTGCTCACTAGTGTCGCTTCCTCTAAGGGCACAAATCCTATTGGCTCAGAGCCTCACCCTTTTTCTAAAGATTTATTTATTTATTTTAGAGAGAGAGAGAGTGCAAGTGGGGGAGAGGGGAAGAGAGAGAGAGAGAGACTGACTCTCATGCAGACTCCCCACTGAGTGCAGAGCCCAACACAGGGCTTGATCTCATGTGAGATCATGACCTAAGCTGAAATCAAGAGTCAGACACTCACCTGACTAAGCCACCCAGGCACCCCAGGGCCCTACCCTTTTGACCTCATTTAACTTTAAATACCTCCTTACACACCCTATCTCCAAATATAGTCATGTTGGGGATTAGGGCTTCAACGTATTAATTTTGGGGACACAATTCAGCCCATAGCACCAGGGTATTAGTGCATGGTCATTAGAGCTAAAGCAGAGCCATCAAGTCCTGAGTCCCCAAGCTGCTGTTCTGGAGGCACCCCATGAACTTGCTGCCTTGATGGAGAACCATCAGGACTGAGTGCCAAGGGAAGGTTTTTTTGTCTTGTAATTGAGGGGTATAGGCAAGATGGGTCTAAAACACTGAACTGGGAACTAGAGTGGTTCTAGTTTTGGCACTAATGGTGTGAACTTAGACCGAGTCTCGTCATGTTTCCATATAGTCTTACCTGTGAAGGCATAATTAATGGTAGCAATGAAAACTAATAGCTTACTGCTTCTCGGACATGATACTATTGCATCTTAACCATTATCTTCGTAAATTTTTAAAACTGTGTAATAGAGTTATTTTTATTTTCCACTTCTATAGGTGAAGAACCTGAGGGTCAGGAAAGGGAAAAGTGTTTAAATGATGTTGGACAGTTTGCAAATGGTAGAGGCAGAATATAGACCCATGTTTGGATGATTCCAAATCCTGCTCTAACCCTTTTGCTATATTGACTTCCAATTAATAATATTCATTGTGTGCCTATGAATGGTAGGCAACGTAAATACTAACCCTGCTTCCTCTTTTATATTTCAAGCACATTTCTCTGTGCTTTCCCAGACCTTGTTGCATGTAATTCTCACAATCCGTGACAAAAGTAATGTTACCTTGTTTGCAGATGAAAATTTGATGAATAATCTCATCTAACCCCATGCAGAAGTAATAAATGCTAAGTCAGGATTGAAACCTTCCCAATGGGAGGCCCTAGAAGGAGCTAATATCTTATTGGAACACAAATTTCAACTTCAATTACTTGTGCCCCCGCCACCCCCTGAATTTGGTTGTTCCTTCTGAGTGTTCTCATGGTATATTGACCATATTTTAGTATAGTATACATTGATTACCTGTATGTGTCTTGATTCTATACTAGACTGTGAGCTCCTTGACATCAGGATTTTCACTAATTTACCTTTGTGTCTGGCATAGGGGGATGGTACACTTTAGTAGATCAAATACTATGTGATTAGTAAGTGAATAAATTGACTTGAGATGGCTGGTCCTAGTCGGTTGGCACTTTTTGCTTTTAAAAGCTATAATGATATTTACTGATTTTAGTAGTACCTTTGGTGACTTGGGTCCAACTTCAACTCTGATTTTTTTATTTTAACATTTGGTGCTCCCCCAACCCCTGACACAAAACCCATGTTTAATTATTATATTAGGTTTGCTAATAGAGCAATACCTACAGGAAATATTCGTTAAAAATCCATAATGTTAATCTAGCAGAAAATTTCCAGAGTAACTTTATTAGTTTTAGCCTGTTAAGTTAATGGATTTTTAATGGATGTCCTAAGGAGACATATCATTAACCAGAATATTGCCATACATGAATTAAAACTTACCCATTCATCAAAATTAATTGTGATATTTCCTTTGATTTTCATTTCTGGTGACTTGAACTTGTAGTTTCAATCTAATCTAAAAGTGGAAGATAGTAAAGAGGTTGTTAACTCTCAGTTGTGACTTTCAGAGATTGCTCTGGAAGATACCTCCAGAGATTCTTCGGTAATTTTTGTAACTATGAGCAATGAATCTCATAAGCTTCCCTGTGAAGTGTTAAACATTTCCAGTGGACTCATTGCCCGTCAAGATGTGGGCAATAAAGTGCAAAACCTTTACACAGATTTGAGCAGAGCTTCGTGGATTTGAGCATTGATACAATTACCATAATTCGCTCCATGTGGAGCTTTTAGCCAAGTCTTTACCAGCCTTCCTGGGCTCATGCAGTAAATAAATGCTTTCCCCGAAAACCGAACACCTCAGCAACTGATGGTCTTACTGAGGGATATTTATGAAATAAATTATTGATGGAATGTAAGTTAAGGATCAAATGCAATATTTATATGGTGCATTTGAAGGACAGGGGAAGAAATTTACAATGTTTTGAGTAACTTACATGCAAATTTTCAAAGCTAAAATGTTATCACCTAATGCCTTCTTTCAAGGAGGTATTTGGATGGTTTGATTGGGGAACATTATACAAAGTAAGGATGAAAAATAGTTTTGTGACTCAAAAGAATACAGTAGACATTTCTTCACAATTGAAACTATACTAACAAAACTGTTTAATGTTCAGAGTTGATGGGAAACACTTAAACCCGGTGTCTTGCAGGGATTCATCTACCCATAGTCCAATAAAATAATCTGTGCCAATAAATGTTGACCTTCAGTTCCATGTGAATCATCCACAGGTCACCCATCTAATCCTACATATCTATCAAAAGCCAACAGGAAGGAAGAGAGCAGCAGGGAGAAAGGACCCTTAGGAAGACAAGCAGCATCCCACCTGCTCTCATCCATTGTCCAGGCTGTCTTTCAGCACATCCCAGTTGGCCTTTTACTTCCTGAGAAGAGTGCTTCCCTGTGTTACTGGGGCAGACCACTTCATGGAAACTCGTGTGCACAAAGTGGCTGAATTATAGACTGCTTATTTGCATTACAGAAAGGGCTTTGTTATGTACAAGGGTGCAGTGTGCTAGCCTCCAGATCATGCATTATGTGGGGTCAGGAAAACCAGGCAAAAAAGAGACTTACAAGCTCAGGTAGAAGGAGTTACTAACTTAAGTGATAGGCAAAGTTGAAGATATGCATGTGTGAAGGAAGACCGTTCCCTAAAAGGAGAAAGGCTACATTTTTGAACTTCTTTTCTCTCCCTCTGGGAGACTGTGTTTTAGGCACAGGGCACTGGCTACTATCTGGCACTTAATAGATACTGACAAAATACTTGGTGAATGAGTGAATATGTGTTTGAATGGTGGAGTTGATAAACAATTCCTTTTTTGGCCTCAATTGTCCAAAATACTTACGCACTCTCCATAAATTGTTTTGAATTATGTGACATTACTAGGTGACAGACAGTGATTTCATTTCATAATTTCAGTATTCACAGTTCTTTTTTCATGAATTTATTTGCCACTTAAGAAAAGACTCTGTGGAAGACATACCACAGCCCTGAGTGATAGTTGCAGTCCAGCCTCATTCCTGTAGCATTTCTCTCTGAGACTTCTGCATGACAGGGAATATTTCAAACTCCTTCACAGAAAACAAACAAAAAACAAGCAAACTTATTTTAAGATTAGGACTACCACTTTTCCATAGGGTCAGGTAACCCTGCAGTTAACTAAAGCTGCATTTGAGATATTGTTGTCATGTAGGCTTCACACTGGAGGTAAAGAATCATGACCCATCACAAGTATGTGTTGAGGACATTGATGGCCCAGTATTCACCACTGGTCTGCTCTAAAGTCTAAACAATAGAGCACAGTTCCCAGAGCCAGCTGAAGCAAAGTGCAGTACTGAATTAAAGAGCACGGTGGGAAAATCCTACCTCTTTTCTGAATGTGGCTAGACCCTGGGACCTGCATGACACTGACCTAATCCATTCATTGGTAGGCCAAGGAGCTCACACAAAGAGATGAGACCTGGCTGGGCTTGCTTCGGCATTTGATCTGCTTAATTCACAAATTGAAAGAGCCCACTGGGCTGGGTCTAGGTGGTTCAAGAAGAGAGACCCATGCCAAGCCTGCACTGACTCCATGTAAAGGCAGTGGCACTCCTTCCTTGTGAACATGGCCCCAGGGAGGTTGGTTTTCTCCAAGTCTCATGGATTAGCTAAGCGATCTTCTTCGCATGGATGGAATATATGAGAGTATACAAGCATGAGATGAGAGTGTTCATATGAATGCTACTGCATCCTGAGGGAGAGAAGAGGAAATCCCCTTGTGGAAACATGACGAAGGGGTTTCTACCAGTGATAGGCATCATGGCCGATGTTGGGAGCCTGAATTCAGGGATATCATATCATCCATGCTTGTGGGTATTATAAGAATCCTTTTATGGCTATTAATACTCAATGATCTGAATTGTCCCAATAGAACCAGATATGTTTGCAAGGATTTATCCATTCATTCCTTAGCATTTGAGACTTTTCATTTAGAATTTTGCTGAACTGCTACTCCATCTTGGTATCATGAGATTTTCATGCTTTTTTTAGTAATAGGTTTTGGGAGGTCTGGGGAAATCTTTGGCCACAGGTAATCCCAGCATTTCCACACCACTGTCTCCCATGTCCTGGGGGAGGCCATCCCTATGGCTTTGTCTTTGCCCTTCACCCTGAGTCTTTGGTCTTAACCCACTGTTTGTTATTACCCTTCTCATTCCTGTCCAGGTAATAGAATAAGGTCTTTTCAATGTCTGAGGCAAGTTCATATCCTCTGAATATCGTACTGTCTTATTTTATCTTTTAAAATAAAACTTCTGGGCGCCTGGGTGGCTCAGTCGGTTAAGCGACTGCCTTCGGCTCAGGTCATGATCCCAGGGTCCTGGGATCAAGTCCCACGTCGGGCTCCCTGCTCTGCGGGGAGCCTGCTTCTCCCTCTCCCCCTCACCCTGCTGGTGTTCCCTCTCTCGCTGTGTCTCTCTCTGTCAAATAAATAAATAAAATCTTTAAAAAAAAAATAAAATAAATAAAATAAAATAAAACTTCTGCCTAATGGAGAATGACCTAGAAGTCTTCATGTTAGTGATCCATCCAGTCATGCATCCATCCAAACAACCACACTACTGAGTGCTTCCTATGTGCCAGGTGCTGGACTAAGTACAGGAGGTATAAAACTACTCATCATGGGGGCGCCTGGGTGGCTCAGTTGGTTGAGCGACTGCCTTTGGCTCAGGTCGTGATCCTGGAGTCCCGGGATCGAGTCCCGCATCGGGCTCCCTGCTCAGGAGGGAGTCTGCTTCTCCCTCTGACCCTCCTCCCTCTCATGCTCTCTGTCTCTCATTCTCTCTCTCGCAAATAAATAAAATCTCAAAAAAAAACAAAAAAAACTACTCATCATGGTCCATGCCCTTGGGCATCTCATGTCTAGGGGACAGAGGCAAATAAATCAATAATCTCAGTGTTTTTCTTGCTTTTCAGTAAGTCTAGATATGTTCAAAATACTGTGGGCAAGCAGAGCAAAAAGTCACAGCTGGAGGTGGTATCAAGGAAGTCTTCTTATGAGATGGCATTTGCGATGTCTAAATAATATGAGTGGTAGTTTACCAGGCAAAAGTGGTAAATGATTTTTAAGGCAGAAAAAACAGCCCAGGCAAAGGCATGGAGGCACAGAAGACTATAGGTGTGCATGAATTTCTGGATGTGGCTTGAGCATAGTGGACCTATGGTGGGAAAGGAGAGGGGACTGGATTTAATTTCTTTTTTTAAAGATTTATTTATTTATTTGAGGGGAGGTGCAGAGGGAGAGAGAATCCCAAGCAGACTCTGTGTGGGGTGTGGAGTCGCACGTGGGGCTCTATCTCACGACCTTGAGATCATGACCTGAGCTGAACTCAAGAGTCAAACACTTAACCAACTGCGCCACCCAGGCACCCCAAAGGGACTGGGTTTAATTTCTAATGGGGCTTCTATCCTTCCTTAATGAATCACCAGTGGGAGACTCCAAAAGATTTTCTCCATGCCTCTCAAGAGATGGTTCTAATGATTACTCCTGCCCGTGCTGTAAATAAAATTGTGGGCAGTTTTAGAAGTTTTGTAGCTCCTATGAAGATGATTGTGTGTGTGTGTGTGTATACACGCCCACCAGGTCTGTTTCTTTCCTCTAATCACATACAGTACCCATTACCTACCTCCCTACCATAAAGTTTTGTTGTGGAGCTGAAAGGAGATATCCGATAGCACAGGACAGTGTGGTTTACAAAGCCTGGAGACCTGTTAGTTGTTACCATTTTTAAATATATCTTGGCATCACAAAGACAAGGATCTTTATTCTCTCAACATTTCTGTTCCCTGCCTGTTGGGCCTGAAAAAAGTACTTGTGCTCTCCCCACCCACCACCACCACTCTTAGATTCCCAGAAGTACTGTTTCAGTTGCTAACCCTTCCAGGAATAGCCCTGCAGAGCCAGGAGGGCAAGGGAGCAGTGATGACCACATCATGCTGTAAGGTAATGCCTTTCAGAAGGCTTGCTGTGTATAAGGTTTCATGGAACTGCTCTTCCTTTCAGTATGGCATCTGGAAGATAATTTGAAGCCCCCCAAAAGTGAGATCAGCCGCCAACTTCTCTTACTGCTGGGCAGTCAGAGAATAGCAGAGCTGAAAGGGATCATAGAGATTTTGCTCTCCTATCTTCATTTTATAGATGAAAACCCAAGATTCAGGATGGTAGGGTGAATTTCCTTGGTCTTGGAGCGCTCTAGTGATAGAACTGAGACCAGAAACCAGGTCTCCTGACCCCCAGTCTGGTGGCTGTTCCAGTACTCTGTGCCACCTTTCCTTGTCTTACCTTTTTCAAAATATTTTGGTCATTTAACCAATCTTGTTACTGTCATTTGAAAGGGACTAAGCACCAGAAGAATGTCTATGAGGGACGGGCTTACATATGTGAATTCACCCAATCCAGTGTCCACGTTTCAGCCTTGCAAGTACAGGAATTGGACTTTGCCCAAGCAACCAGGGATCATTGGATCTAGGAATATATCAGTCAAGCTCCTAAGCTACTAATGCAGTTCAACTAAAATAATTAAATACTATATTAGTTGTTGCCTATTTTAATGGCTGAGAATTGGTCATCCATGTCAGGCCTGTGTTCGGATGGCTCTGTCATCTGCAAGCCATATACGCTCTGCCATATGTATTGTTGGATGAGGTACTTGATTTTCCTGAGCCTTAATTGGTATATTATGAGGATTAAAGTAAATAATGCAGGTAAAAGATCCTAGCACATAGTAAGTCTTCAAAAAAGGTCACTTCTTACTATCTTAATAACTGTTCATTCTTCTGAACTCAAATTCTTCCCTAGGTGATAGGTCATGTCTGCCAAAGTCAGTACCCCATGAATAATGCCATATAATTACTGCCAACTTATTCTGACTTTGGGGAATGCTTTTTTTTTTTTTTTCTTCTGAACTCTACCCTTGGGTTCACACAACTTTTGTTCCAAGCAGCATATTATAAAATAATCAGACTTCTGCTTCGAAATCATAATCACATTCCAGTCTTACCTCCTTGAGAGCTTACATTGACCAGAATTATAGGTTTTCTTAAATTCTTCAGCACCATAACTGGCAATCTTTAGCTTTTTCTCATGAACAAAAGGGCACACATCATAGGCAAATAAAAAATACAGGATACATAGGTGATAATTAGCTAAGAAACTCAGTGACTAATATTCCTACGGTGCTTTATGACTTTAAAAGAGTATTTCTTTTCATGCACTCTCACACTGATTTCCCGTCCGATTTGAAAAATGGTTTTTATTCCAGATTTACATTTGGGGAAACCAGAAGTTAGAAGTTTTTGAGTTAGAAAGACCTATAATTGAATCCCAGAATCACCACTTACTGACTCTATGACCTTGTGGAAATCACTAAGCCTCTCTGAGACTTGATTTCATCTATTAAACAGGTGTAGGAATACCTACCTTGCATGGTCTTCATGATGGAGTGGTGATGTATGTAAAGTGTCTGACTTTTGGTAAGACCCCAGTAAACAGTAACTACTAAATTAACTGACATGAGAAGATTTAATACTACGTAAAGTATCATAGTGATAAAGGGAGCTAATATTGGACTCCCCTAATGTCAAATTCTATGAGCAACCAAAAAAAGACTTTTGATAAGTGTATCCACAGGAAGAAAAACTAAGAAGGTTGGGTTAATGGTTTGCAAAGATTGGATCATATTAACGATTTGGTTAAAAAAAAAAAAAAAGAAGCAGCACTCTTATTTTCCTTCTTTGTTCTCACTCATTAACTTAATGCTAGGCATCATGCTACTTGTAGGAGAATAATGATGAACCAAAGCCGACAGGGTTCCTGCCTTCCTTGAGTTGTCAGTGTAGTAAAGAGTACATTAGTCCATCAGTCACAAAATTAGTGCTGAGATAAATGGTACAAAGAATGGGTCAAGGGGGCCTAAAGAATGCGTAATAATGGGATATGGCCTTGTCAGGGAAACTAGGAAATGTTTGAGGAATGGATGTTTAGGGGAGGTTGATATGCAGTAACTCTGAAAAGAGGGCTGGGAACAGTGTTTCAGGTAGAGGGAACAGCATTTGCAGTAACTGTGGCAGGAGGAAGCATGGTGAAGGAAGACCACTGTGACTAGAGCTGAGAAACTTGGAACAGGTTGCAAGATGATGCTGAAATCATTATCTCAGAGAACTGGCTTCATTCAGACTGAGTGTGGTTGAGAGAAAATGGAAAATTTAAGGAAGTATTTTGACGGTCTCCATCAGTGTTGTATATTCATGCTCAGCTGGGTATTCACAACTAAGAAAATAAGTTGCAGATGTGATCTTGGAGCCCCTGAGAGCAAGACTGAATTGCTGCTCAGATAAGTTACTGCTCCCAGCTTTCCAAAATTTTGACCCCTAAAAATGACCTGTGTGCTTCATGTTAATCACACAAGATATCTTGGTTGTGATTATTATGCATATAATTGTGAAAAAGGATGTCATTAGGAAGTCGCACAGGTTCACTACGAATGAGTTCTGCTAACCTAACCTCAGATGTTGTCTGTTCTTGAAATTGCTTTCTCAGGAGTACTCTCCTTCTTTAGATTGTTGGGCATAGTCGAAGCTCCAGTAGCACTCAGTGCTTACATCTTGTCCGTCTGCTCTTATATCCTCAACTAGACTGTTGGTGCTGTCTCCTCTGCCCAGCATCACCACTAAATAAAGGCTGGCTGGCTGGCTGGATGGCTGGGGGAGATTGAGATCCAACACAGAACTCTTGATTTGCCCACACAACCCAGCTACCCAACATGTTCCTCTTGTTGTCTCCTCTATCTCCCAAAAAGGTACAGTAGCTCTCTCACTTGGTCAGGACCCAGACCCAGAAGTTATTCTTGATGCTTCCCTTTCTCTTTCACCTAGCATTTAATTCGCCAGCAAGTCCTATCTTCTTGGCTCCAAAATGAACCCTGAATTAGGCCATTCCTACCCCTTTTCACTATTACCATCCTAGTTCAAAGTACTTTCATCTCTTGCAGGGTTCATGTACCAGCCTCTTAATTGGTTTCCTTGATTATGTTCTTTCCTCTGATAATCCATTTGCTACTGTAGTCGGATTATTATTTTAATAATGTCAATCAGATGATGCTACTCTCATGGCCACATTCTTCCAGTGGCTTTCTATTACAATTAAAAAAAAAAAACTAAATCCCTTGACATGCTCTTCAAAGTCCTATGTGATAGCTCTCTCCTTCTACCCCCTTTCTTTTATTTCTTGCCACGCCCCCACGTATTTACTGTCCAACCACAGTGATGTTCTGTTTCTCAAACATTTCTGGTATGTGTAGCCTTTGCGTTAACTTGGCTGTCTGTCTGCCTTGGCTTTTCTAAAAATATTGACACTGTTATCTCTTTCCCTTTGTTCATAGCTCAGTTTAAATGTCATTGGAGAAGAGCCTCCTCCGCCCCTGAGCTACCACTCCCTTCCCTGCTCCAGCAGTGTTGTGGCTCTCTTGTATTTTCTTCTTAGTACTTGTCACTATCTTACTGCCTTATTCTTGGATGTATTTGTATGTTTATTGACAGAATAGCTGTTCATTAAATATTATTGAATAAATAAATGAGTTAGAGTTTGAGACTGATAAAATGTCATAGAAGAAATGTATCTTGTGTGCTATACATTTTTGAGGAATTTCTAGCAGTTTTCTCCTAGTTAAAATAGAGGACTTTGGAATGAGTGATGCATTCAGAATGGATTCCCAAAGGGCTAAGAAACTACCTCAAAGACTGTGGATAAAGAACTTCATCTCAACTCCTTATGAGCCTCTGGTGACATGGCACGTGGCATTCACTGCATTTTAACTTGCCCTTGATAATATTTTCAATCAGCAACTTGGATGAACACATAGAGGACTTGCTGAATTAATATGTAAATGATACGAAGCAGGGAACCATAATTAATACATTAAATAACATAATCCAAAATTTTTTAAAGATTTTATTTATTTATTTGAGAGAGAGAGACAGCAAACATGAGCGGGGGTGGAGGGAGAAGCAGGCTCCCTGCTGAGCAGGTCCCTGCTCGATCCCAGGACCCTGAGATCATGACCTGAGCCAAAGGCAGGCACTTAACCGACTGAGCCACCCAGGTGCCCCTCAAAATTTTTTTTAAAGAATAACAGATTAGAAGGATAAGTTAAAATTAATGTGAATTTTTATCAGGGTATGTCTTTTCATTAAAAAATGCTTGGAAGGAAAGGGTAAAAGATTTGAATATATATTATAAAATAAATAAAAAGTAAAATAAAAGGACAATATATCTTTTCTAAACAAGATATACAGATGGCCAACAGGTACCTGAAAAGATGCTCAGCATCACTAATCCTCAGGGAAGTGCAAATCAAAACTGCTATGAAAAATAAAAAATCACTATGAGATATGACCTTACATCTGTTAGATTGGCTATTATCAAAAAGACAGGAAATAGTAAGTGCTGGTGAGGACGTGGAGAAAGAGGAGCCCTCGTGCACTATTGCTGGGAGTGCAAACTGGCGCAGCCGCTGTGGAAAACAGTAGGGAGGTTTCTCAAGAAGCTAGAAGTAGAATTACCAAATGATCCAGCAGTTCTACATCTGGGTGTTTATCTAAAGAAAACAAACAGTAATTCAAAAAGATACATGCCCCCCACCACCACCACCATTTCACTGCAGCATTATTTACAATAACCACGACTTGGAAGCAACCTTAATGTCCATCAGTGGAGGAATGGATAAAGATGATGTGGTGTGTGTATGTGTGTGGACACAATGGAATATTATTCAAAGGAATGAAATCTTGCTGTGTGTGACAACATGGGTGGATCTTGAGGCCATTATGCACGGTGAAATAAGTCACCTATATGTGGAATCTTAAAAAAACAAGACAAAACAAAAAACAGCAAAGCAGCTCATAGATACAGAGAACAGATGGTGGTTACCAGAGGCAGGGGTGGTGGGTGGGTGAAATGAGTGAAAGAGGTCAAAAGGTACAAACTTCAGTTATAACAAGTCAGTTCTGGGGATGTATGTACAGTATGGTGATTATAGTTAGTAATGCTGTATTGCATATGTAAAAGTTGCTATGAGAGTAAACCTTAAAAGTCCTCATCACACACAAAAAATATGTAGTAAGGTGATAGATTTTAACTAGACTTAATGTGATCATTTCACAATATATACAAATATCAAATCATTATGTTGTACATTTGAAACTAATATAATGTTATATGTCAGTTATACCTCAATTAAAAAAAATGAAAAACAAAAGTAGCTTCTCAGTGGTGTATATGTAATCTCAGTAGTAGCCTAGATTTCTTAGAGAATGCTTGATTGCCAAGGAGCAATGAACCAAGTACGTATTTGTTGAGTACTTATTATGTATCAGTCACTTCCATATGCTTTATAACTATTAACTTATTAATCTGCTTAACCAGTCTAGGTAGATACTCTTATACTTTACTGATGAGGAAACTGAGGCACAGAGAGGTTAAGTAAGTTGCTGAGGTCACACAGTAAGTAATGGAGCTGGAGATAGTTCTTCTCTAGAGCCTGCATCTCTGACCACAAGGCCGCAGAGCCTCCTGAGGCTGCGGTGCGTTAATATAGCTGCAGTGTTCAGGTCAGGATTAGCAAGAGCCTCAGTTCTGGTCAGATTATATCTGAAATCCTCTGTCCCAATCCAGGCCTCACATTTATAAGGGCCACTAACAAAAAAAAAATAGTAATAATAATAATAAAGAGTGTATCTACAGGAGAATGACCCAGATAAAGAAGATAATTTAGATCTGGTGAATGTGGGAAATAAAACAGTTGACCAGTCTGGGGTTGTCTAACCTGATAAAATCACCTGCCCAAAGTCAAAAACATTAATAAATTATGGAGCTCAATTCTAATTCAGATCTGTGGGCCACCAAAGCCCCTCCTCATTGCTGACTCAAGAAGCTAACAAAAGATGCAAGCCCAACTCCAAAGTTCCTTCTTCCTTTGCTCTGAACTGGTGCAGGGAAAAGACGCCTGAGGATAGGGCTCTCAGAGGATTAGAGTTCTCTTGGCTTGCCTAAAATTCCAGGAGGAGAGTAAGTAGACAATATGACACTTGCAAAGCCACATGCTTCATTCACATTAGAATTCACAAGTCAGTTTGGATTTTTTCCCCTTTACTGAAATTATTAAGTTGAGACTTGCATCTGGACCCCAGGTGGACATCTGACCTCTTGCCATTATTACCGTCCACAAGAGGTCATTTAGTTCAGTGTTCATGGAGAGCGGCCATTTCCAGTGGCTGCCCTCGTCTGCCGTATGCGGCCTATCCTAGCCACTGCCTCTCCTACTTAGTTTTTCTTGGGCATGCAGCTGGTAGGTGGTGACCTTGGTTTCCAGGGTGGCCCTTACCCCCGACTTCCTAGCTCCTCTGCGATGCCCTTCACTCCAGTCCTGTGGATTTTGATTGTGAGATACCCATGACCTTTTCTGTTTCCCGGCACATGCTAACCTTTCTGAGAATCCACATCAGAAGGCTGCTGTGGTCAGGTTGGCAGGTCACTGGTTGACTAATGGCCTCTTCAAGGATTGCTGGCAGATACTGCGTTGTTATGAACCCTATTGATCCCAGAAGTTGGCCTGCTGCACATACAGCCTCTGCGGGCATGAGAAGGTGGTGAATCACGGCCCCACCACCCCTACCACCCATCTGTTCTCATGGCAAGGAGAACAAAGATGATCTCTTTGTGGTATCGTAAAACCTAGAAAGACATTAAAAATTCCGTTAAATTTTCATACGCTTTTAGCTGTTGAAATGTACAATCTATTAGGAGGGGAAAATAGCCTCTTGCAGTTTTTTTTCCCCATTGCTCTTACTTCAGAGGCTACTTAAGGGACCAGGTAATGATCTTACGATGTTTATTAATACTTCATGTTCTGCTTCCTCCCCCCGTTCTTTTCTACCAAAGACTATGCATCTGTCTTTAAATTGAAAGTACAAAAGCTGCCAGGGGATCTTTAAGATACAGAGTTTCTGCGATGTCATATGTTGTCCTATTACGGACCTTGTATGTAGAGATCTTGGAGCTGCTGGGTGGGGATATCTATTTTTGAAATGTACTTTGGGGTAATGGAAGGAAAATGGGTTTTGGAGCCAAATAGGTTTGAGTTTGCATCCTGGTGCTGCCATTTATCAGCTGTGTGACTAGTATCAAGCAAGTTATTTAACGTCTGAGGGTCTAAGTTCACCTACCTGCCACACTGAGAGAGTAATATCTGAGTAGTACCTGGTAATTAGGATGACTTCACATAGATACCTCATAATGTAGGCCTCATGGGAAAAATCTTGTCTAATCTGAGTACTTACATTATTTTTAGTTTATCCTAATTTTTCTGAATAATTTCTTTATTTTCTCTGTCTCTCATGGGCATTATATTAAGTAACCAACAAGATATCCCTCATCCCTTTGGCTGCTTGAAGATTTAAAGCAAATTTGAGACTCCTCTGTAGTGGATTTTTAAGCCATTGGTGTATATGTTTAACCCTGTCTCAATTAATTTTGTTCCCATCTGTGGTTTTATTTAGCCTTTAATCCCACTGACCTTATTCCATCTTTGTGTACTAGTTATAAGCTCCCTCATATTTTCTAAGACAAGATAGCACGTAGAAGAAAGTCTAGAATGTAGCAGATGCTCCGTAGATATTGATAAATGTATGAATGACTAGGTGTTAGAGAATACATTCAGAGACAAACAGATGCTTCAGAGGACAGTCAAAACAAGTTAAAGAAGCTGAAGGCCACAAGTTCATGCCTCCAAGATATCCAAACAAAGACCTGGAGAAAGCAGTAAGAAGTTGGAGCCATGAGGCTAGAAATAGAGATTTGGAAGCCATTGGTGTTGATGGTATTAAAGCTGTGGGTACATGTAGAAGACTCTAGCAGCAGAAGAAAAATGGATCTGGGGGAAAGGAATCTCAGCACTTAAAGGCCAGGTGTCTGCTAGGGACGACGCTAAGGAGTAATGGGAGATAAAAAGACAAAGAGGACTGAAAACTGTCTATTTGATAAAGTGACTTAGAGACCTCAGGGAGAGCCACCCACTTTATTATAATAACAGTGGGGGCAAAAGATAAGGGTTGGGGAGCAAATGATAATTTCATAAAAACTACAGCAAACATTTACCAGGCATTTACTAGATGCCAGACCCAGTGCCAGGTGCTTAATATGGATTCCCATGTAGTAACAACGTTATGAGGGAACGTTATCCCTTCCCCCTCTTTTACAGAAGAGGAAAATTGAGGCATAATGAAGTTAATCACCCAGAGTCCCACAGCTGGCTAGTGTGGATTCAAGCCAGGACAGTTGGATGCCAGACTGAAAATACTAGCTGGGAAAACAGCCACATTTAGACATCTCTGTAAGAAATTAGGTTGGGAGGAAAAGAAAGGGAAATGGAGGCAGTGGCTAGAGGAGGAAGAAGAATAGTTGAAAGTGGATGGAGTTTCCTGTTGCTTGGTCAGTTGGTTGAAGATGAGAGAGATTTGCTCTGGCAGCTCTAATTGGTGGGAAGGTTCGGGTAGTGGAGTGATAGGTTGACAATACTAGAGAGAGGAAAGAGAATTGCTATGCTGAGTTTCCAGAGAAGGCAGGAGGAATTTCTTCTAGAAAGAAGTGGGGATATAGTCGTCCTGTTGCACTACAAAAAAGGCAATGAGCGCAGACCTGGGGAGGAGGGTATGCTCGGAAGTGGGAAGTGGAGGGAGCTCCCTTTAGGTGGCTTCTGTTTTCTGTGTGAAGTGGGTGAGATGATCACCTGAGAGCGTGGTAGAGAAGTAGGGGAGTTGGAAGTCTGAGAAGAGTGGCAAAGGTTTAAGTAGAGAATGGGGGGGAGCAGGAGGACTAGAGAAACCTTGGAGAGTTGTTGAATGATATTGACAGTCTTGCTGAGGGGTTCTCATGAGTTTATCATTAATCTGCCCTGTTGTGTGATTGTCCCCTGCCATGAACAGCCTTCTGGTTGCAAAGCATGGGAAGGGTCTGTTCAGTTGCTGTCTTGTTCATCGCAGTGAATGGTAGTACCAGCCATCCAGTTCTGCGAGCCCGTGATGCTTCTGCCCTGACTGTCTCGCTCGATTGGCTCAGTTGCCACCTGCTGGCAGTTCTGTGTTCCACATGTCGTCCACGCACTCTCTCCATCTTAAATGCTACTATGTTTGGGTTCCTGGAACCTCCCACCTGGACTGTGTGACAGGCTTCTTTCTAAATTTCTCACTGAATAGAAACTTGCGTTCTTCAACCCATTCTGTACATACCCACCAACATGCACTTTTTATAATAAAAATCTAATCCCGTGACTCCCTAGCATCAACCTTCCCAACTTTTCCCAGTGCTCTTGGGGCACTAATTCTACGAACAAGGGAACCATGACCTCCCCTTCCGGCACCATTCTCCCCTCTGATCTCTGTCTTCCAGTTCATTGCCTTTCTTTTAATCTTCTGCACCTGACCCCCTCACCACACGGCTGGCTTTTCTGGTCTTATTGTCTTGCCTCCAGTGTCAAGTCTATGTTGCAGGCGGAAGAAGGACAAGAACAAAGGGCAAAGGTGTGTGTGTGTTAACTGAAGCTGCTTCCATTTTGGGGTGTTCCCTCAGACACCTCACCCAGTCACTTCTGTGTATATCTCACTGTAAAGCCAGAAGCATATCACATGAATACCACCATCTGTAAGGGGAGCTGGAAAAGATAAGTTTTTCCCTGGTCGCACTGCAGCCTCCAACAACATCAGAGTTGTATTATTAAGAAAGAAGGGGAGGGTGTGTGCTAAGTAGGCAACTTAGTCTCTCTGCCATAGATGCGGAGGTGGTTTTCAGGTGAAGAGCTGAGGAAAGTGTATTGCTGATGGAAGTTAGAGCCTAAGTAAAGGCTCAGAGCTGACTGATATGGTGTGTGCAGGCAAGGAGTTGCTGGAACATTGAGTTTGGGGCAGGAAGAAGACATGAAGCTGGAGAAGCAGGCAGGGACCAAATTATAATGGCCTTTCTGTGCCATGATGAGTTGCTTAAACTTGATCCCGTGTGTCCATGTTCTGTAAATGGGGTTTCATGACCCAAGTGATGTCAAGCAAGATGGTCCAATGAGTATGGAAAGAAATTTAGAATTTCTATTTACCTCTATTTATTTCATTCTTTTTATTTTTATGTATGTTTCACGATACACATGTATGCCTTATAAATCCACTAGCACATGCATATATATAATTGATAAGTAATATGTACATTGGGAATCCATGCTGAAGACTTTTTAGTGTCACGCACACTTAAAACGTTTAGAAACCATTGCATGAGGCATCAGGGAACTGTTGAATTCTAAACAAGGAAATGACCTGGTCCATTGTGCCATTCTTTTTCCTTTAGAATATAAAGTTGTTTAATTTTTAAAAAAATAATTTCAGAGTGTTAGTATTTGGAAAGGGCCATAGCAAACATGTACTTTGTTTTAGAAGGAAGATAACTAAAGGTCAAGAAGGTGAAATAATTAAGGACGATCTCTGAATCAGTTTGTGGCAGAGCTGGGGCTCAAACCCAGGTCCCATCTCCTCAAGGTCCTTTGTGTGTTTTCCCGGCAGGATTCTTTTCTCTTCCTGATGCTCATGCTCTTTCTCTGCAATTACTTTTCTTGCCTTATCAGAACCATGGACATGTGAGCACCAAGAAGGGAGTAAGGGTGTATATTTTTAATAAACATAAACGCCAACAAAATAGAGTGGTGTGGAAATGAATTACCCGCTTCGCTCAGGGTTCTACGAACCTAAAGTCTCGGGACACAGATTCCCACAGGTTCTCTTTCCATGATGCTCAAATCATCCACAGCCCAGCTCATGGGAAAGCCCTTTGGCATTGTCCTTGCCATGCTAAGAGTCGAAAGTAAGAGACTGAACTGAACAGGTTTCTGACTTGCGAAGAGAGAGGCTGTCCACGGGGTGCATTGCTCCCTTTCGTGCAGCTCTGTGCATAGGAAGAAACGGGCATTCCCATGGGAACGTGTCTGTGTTTGGATATATTTCACAGAGAGTATCTTGTAAAAACCAATAGGGAAAAACATCTGATTTATAGAATCCTATTTCCTGATGCTGGGAATGCTAGTTCAGGTCTCTGTTAACTACTTCTTGGCCAGTGTAACTGATTTATTTCCACCATGCCGCCCCCAGCCCAGCTCTGCAAGTATGGGAAGAGCAGAGACTCTCTGATAACCAGGTGGTAACCAAGAGCTGGACTCTCTTGGGTATACTAAACTCTTCAGGCAAGTCAGTTTATAGGGGTACAGATCAAGGGCTAGATGACTCCAGATGAATGTGTTTGTCAAGTTGATGATCATGTTTACCAAGATCCTTTTATCACCAGCTGAGTCCTCTTTTAATGGCTTGGGTCACCCTGGAATTATTTCAAAAACAGCCTGATGTTAGAGCCTCTTGTGGGCTTGCCAGACACAAATCTCAAGTGAAGTCTGTAGTCTTTCTGGTAGCAGACTCCAACCTCGAGCCCACTTGTATGAATCCAGAACAAATGTTTTCATATTTGAGAAAGTTCTTGCCCCTGCAAAAATTACCATTTATTTAAAAGAGAGAGCTTTGGTTTTATTTATTTATATATATATAGTTTTTGGATATAAGAATCTTGACCAATAAAAAAAAAAGAATCTTGACTACATTTTCCAAAAAAGGAAATTATATAAAGGGAAAATTATATATGTAATATCATATATAATTAATTACATATATAATTAATATTATATATAATTTTCCACTTATATTGTAATATATAATATTATATTTTATGTATATTATATATATGCATAGTACATGTATACACATATATACACACATACATAGTTATAAGACCTGGTAACAGAGAATTAATTTATTTGACAGTCCTACATTGTCTATGAGATTCAGTTTGGATTTTGAAATATGTTATTTCTAGAACATTCTGATGGCTTATGGGCCCAACAAGAAAGAATCTAGTATATACCATGTAATTTTCTGGTTGTTTTTGAATAAGTATATATATGACTAGAGTTCCTGATTTTTATTACTTAGAATACAGGCTGTTGCTGTAATAAAATCTCAAATTCCAGGGCTCAAACAAGAAAGGATTTTATTTCTCCTGGTCCAGGGCTGGTAGTGTACCTGAATGGATTCAAGGATACAGGCTTTTTCACTGGTGTTCTGCCCTCCATAGGGTTTGGTCCATATGACTGAAGGGAAAACCATTCCAGTCCTCAGGAAGGAAATAAGAAGAGGAACCTATGTTCCTTCCCTCTAAGGTCAGGAACAAATGATTATGCGTATCACTCTTGCTGTCGTCCCATTGACCAGAACCTAATCACAAGGTCAGAACTAGCTGTAGGAGAGCCTGGGAAATGCATTCTTTAGTTGGTGGCCATATACACAGCTGAAATAACATATACCATAGGAGGAAGAGAGAATGTATATCGGGGGGCCAACTCTCAGTCTCCGCCATAGTGATTAAGTTGAATGTGAGTTTTCCACCATCTTTGGATCTCAAATCCTGTGACACTATCCCTCAGTCTACCCTAAAGCATGATGGAACAGGGTGGTATGAGAACTAAGCTTTGTTGAATATCTGCCATGGTCCATGTCCTTTATATAATATAGTGTCATTTAATTACTATTACCACCATGAGTAAGTAGTAGTCTTCCCATTTTACAGGAGGAAACTGAAGCTCAGAGAGGCAAAATAATGGCACAAAGCCAAGAAGTGGTAAATTTGGTACCTTTTCATTGTCCAGTTATTACAAAAGATGATTCTGAAAAAACTGATTTTCCCTTCCTGGGCTTCCATTACTCTTTTGTGAACTGAGGGCAATGAACTATATCGGCTACTCTCAAAGTGGAACACATATCAGAACACCTTGAGAGATTCTTGAGATGCTGAGTTTCTGATAGAGAAGATGTGGAGTGGGGCTGGTGCCCTGGCATTTCCAGCAAGTTCCCAGGTGATGGTCCCCAGCCATACTTTGAGACCCATTGGAGTAGATGGTCTCTCAGATTTCTTCCAGCCATTACATACTGGAAGGTCAGCAACCTGGCTAGCTTCATTACTCCTGCATTGGTTGGTGATCAGAAACACTACTACTCCCCACCTGCTTTGGCCAAGTTTAATGGTTCTCCAGGAAAACTGTCAACCTGAATGGAGGAAAATGCTGTTGAAAATCACTTCTTCATGTATTCATTTACTCATTTGTTCAACAGATATTTATTGCATATTCCATGTGCCAGGCATTGTGCTAGATGCTGGAGAGACAGCATGACTAAGACATACCTAGGCCCCTGCCTGGGATGTGTAATAGAGACTATGGAGAAAACAGATTATTAATTTATTATTATTATTGAAAAATAGACTACGAAGAAACAGATTATTTTTTATTATTTGAGAATGAAATCCATGGACCTATAAGAATAAAATATTCTGCTCTGGAATTTGTGATTATAACTAAATTTTACCTAAAGAGGCTTATTTTCTACTGTGGTCTTAAGTCATAAATTGCCTATTTTTCTGTATCTAGTTTGACTTTTGTTCTTTGCTTTTTGAGATATTTCTATTGTGCCAGCTCAGTAAGTGGCATTTTCATTTAATTTTTGCCAACCCAAACTTTGCCTTCCTGTCCTAGATGAAACCTTGGCTTTGTTCAAAATTTGCATTTTCATTTTTAGCAGATAGTGACAGTTTAAATCAACAGCAAGAACAGAAACCCTGGTCTAAAGCAATTTCCTCACTATTATTCCTCACCTCAATGAAATTAGAAGTCCTAGGGAGATGAATTCAAATAGTCCTCTCCACCCTCACCTGCACCTCCAGCAATTTGCCTTTTTTTTTTTTTTTAAAGAATAAAAGATGAGGGATAAAGGGCTCTTGAAGGGAGGATATCTAGTCTAAAAAGAGAGGAAAAGGAAATCGTGTACTGATAATGGTGATCATTTGTTGAGTGTGTATTATGTGCCGGGGACCACTGCCAAGCATTTTATGCGAATTATCAGGTAAACTTCCCAACAGAACCATAAGGTGCAGGTACTATTATTATTTTCCTTTACAGATAGGGAGATCAAGGCTCACAGAGGTTAGATAACTGGCACCAAATCTCATACTTATTTGATGGAGGAGCAGGGATTCAAAACTAGGCCTGTCTGACTTTAAAAGCTCATGCTTTTTACTTAGTCAATTAAACCTCCAGTCATTTCCATGCATTTTTCATAGAGATGGTGCTGAATCATTTGGCTTACTGGTTTTCTGAGTCATCTCAGCAAACAGGGCCAGATCCAGTGTATCTTCTGCACTCTGTCTTGTATCCTCTGTATTCCTGCCCTTTTTTCCTGTGCAGTCCACCTACTCCATCTTTCTTTCCATTGCCCTTAAAGGAATAGCTTCTTATGGCCTGTTTCTGTGATGCAGGAGACATCTGGTAAGCTTGCCAGGGAGTAAAAGTGCATTTGTTCGGGACTATAATGTTTATTTGAAAGCGAAGTTCAATCACAGATGTGACTTTTTTATGAGCCTCATTCTATATCCTTGTGATTGGAAAAATACATCAATAAGTAATGCTTCCATGAAGAGTCACTATCATGTCCATTATTTTAAAAGATTGGCCGATAAAAGCACTCCAATTATTGATAATCCATAATTAATATGAAGTAAATAATAAGCATTTTAAAGTAAAATTCATCATGATAATAATGAGAAATGAGGGTTTTTTTGAAAGTCAAAGATTTAGAAAAGGTAGGTTATCTATCACTAAGGAATGTGTAATCACATAATCTGGGGTTCAGTTTTTCTCTTTTTATTGGTGAGAACATTCTGCTCTTCAGAAGAAACAGTTTGTGGTTTTATTTTTTAAGCTCATTAGGATGATTCAAAAAGTCTTGGCTAGCAAACACCTTTTAAAAAAATCAATTTTTCAATAATTTAGAGTGAATCAGACCCATATAGTTACATTTCCCTTAAGGGGGATGTGCTTTCAAAATAATTAAAGTAGAGATAGCATTATAGATCTTGAGAAAGTGGGCTCAGAAAATGTCTTTTGATTTGTTATGAACCCCAAAACTTTGGTAAAATGGGACAGGACTGGAATGAACTTTCCAATTTCATCACTAGCTAGTGGTACATGACCAGTAGTACAAAAAGTGCTAAATGCCCACCTAATATTTATACTCTTATCCTTTTTATTAATAAGACTCAGACTTTTAGCTGTACATAGGGCTCTTAAAGACCACATTTCCCAGCCTCCTTTGCAGCTACATAGGTTCGTCTTAAGTTTTGGCCACTGAGATGTAAGCGGAAATATTCTGAGAGGTCCCCTTTAAAGAGAGGGTGGGCGGAGTATGGATATGTTTTTCCTTCCTGCAAGCCTGAATCAGGGAGGTTGGCTGGAGTTCTTGCAGCCATTTTAGATAAGGAAGACAAAGGCCATACTCTAGGGATGGCTGAACAGTGAGTTTTAATGATGCTACCATACCAGCCTTGGATTTGCCATCTCTGGACTTCTTTACAGGAGAGAGAAATTTCTTTTTTTCTTATGTCACTTTTTTGTGGATTTGTAGCTACATTTAATCAAAGCTAAGAAAAACAGTGACTCATCAGATTTGGGGAAAGAGCAAATGCATTAATATAATAAGTTTAGCTACCATTATTGAGTACCTTCTATATGCCAGGAACTGTTGTGAGAGCTTTATTTCTAATAACTCACATAACTCACTCAGTGGTCTTCTAAGAGACTGTTATCCCCATTTTAAAGATGATGAAACAGAGGCATAGAGAGGTTAAATAATTTGCCCAAGGGCACACAGCCAAGATGAGTTGAAGCCAGTTAGTCAGCTCTAGAACTTTCTCTGAATCACTGTGGAAGAATGACTTGACAATATTTAAAAAACAAGCAGGGCACCTGGGTGGCTCAGTCTGTTAAATGTCTGCCTTCCTGGGATGGAGCCTGGCATTGGACTCCATGCTTAGCTGGGCGTCTGCTTCTCCCTCTCCTGCTGCTCCTCCCCCTGCCCCTGCTCGCTCTCTCAAATAAATAAAATCTTAAAAAAAAAAAAACAAAAAAAAACCAGAAGCTGTACTCAGACTCCAGCTTTTCTGCATAGAACAGAATTATCCCCTGGATTTGACTTTGTCAGTGATTATGTGAGTGACCTCCGACAGGCACATCATTTAACTGCCCCGTGCCTCAGACTCTTCACCAGTAAGAGGCATATGACAGTCCCTCACCATGCCTGTGAGGCATCCGCTCTGAGCCTGGCACTGTGCCAGGTACACAGGTGTGTTAGTGGCCACTCTGCTCTAACCCACTAACCTGTGGGTTAGTGACCCACAGGTGGGTCAGGGAGACAAGGCCTGAAACACTCGAGAAAAAGCAAGGAACAAGGGAAATGCATTTGCTTCCCAAATCCTGTGTACAGATGAATTTGTGTGTCCTGTCTATGCAAACCACAGACCGTCTGCATTTCCTTTTATAACCCTCATTACATTTGAATTTTTCATGGATTGTTTGTAGTTATGGGTTTAATGTTCCCACTGAAGTATACGTCCCATGAGGGCAGGGCCATGCGCCCTCATTAGCTGCCATGGCCCCAGCAGAAACCTGCCTGGGCTGGTACTGCTCTCATGCTACAGAAACCCTCGAAGCTAATAATTATCCAAAGATACTTGATATATCTAAGGGCCTACGGAGCTTTGGACCACCTCGGCTCATTATCACCTCTAAATGGTCTTCTCTCCATTCCCACTGCCAGTCCCATGCCCCAAGGCTCCTCCCCAGCTCGACTTCCACTGAGGCCCGTTCACAAGTGAACATCACGGAAACGTGATCTTGAACACATGTCAGTGTCGGCCACTACTGATGTGTGTTACGATGGAAATAAGATGCTGGCTGAGATGGGGAGAAGACTTTTGGGTTGAGACCTCATCTTGGAGATGGTTTCGGCAATGTGAACCGGTGGGCAGGAGTGTTCCTGGCAAACGACAAAACAAAACAAGAGCATGTGCAAAGTCCCAGGGAGAAAAAGAAGCTTGGCATGTTTGACGAAGTAAAAAAAGGCCAATGCAGTCCAAAAGGGGAATGGCAAGAGATGTGGTAAGAGATTTCAAAAATGTGGAGCCTTGTGAGCCCTGGAGGAAGGCATCCGAGTTTTCCTCAGGGTAATAACAGAAAGCCACTGGAGGGTTTTGAAGAGGGAAATGTGATGTTAGCTTTTTAACATGCAGTTGGCTTTCAACAAGTATCTACCATATAGCAGGTGCTTATGTAGATACCAGAAATGCTCTGTTGAACAGAACTGTGGCCCACAAGGAAATTACAGTCTGGGAAGGAGGAAAGCAGATGGTGTCAGTAAAAGATAGCAGTAGAGCCTGTCCTGTGCACTCTGGAACTACAGATGGTTTTTAGGGAAAAAAATTCCCCGTGATCAAATCATATTGGGGCTTCATATTTCATACTTCCTTAGAGATTCTCAGTGCGCACTAGCATATTAAAGTGTCTGAGAATCATTGCGGTATAGAAACCTGTCTCGGTGCAGCTTGGCATTTCCTGAACTTACTTGCATCAAGATCTGCTTTCAAATAACAGCAGCTTTTTGAACCCGTTGTGTGTGAACCACGCTCTGGTAAACACTGCATTAAGGAAACGTGGCAGTTAACTTAGATGCTAGGTGTGACAGCTCCTGAGAGGGGATCTAGCTCAGTTCAGGTGCGGAAGGGGCGGGGACTCAGGGTGGCCTTCCTAGAGAAGGTCACCTCTGAGTTGCTTTCTGAGGAGTGAGTAGAGGTTAGGCATGTGAAGAAGCAGGGAAGGATGTTCAGTGGAGAAGGCACAGCTGGAGCAGACATGGAGACCCAAAAGAAAGCACATGATCATCCTAGGAAGATAGATTTACAGATTCCAAGAGGAAGAGGAAAAGTTTGTTACTTTCACACCTTAGGGGAATAGTTGTTTTAAAATGGAGACGGAGTAGAATGTAATCTTCCTCATCTGGATTTTAGTCTGAATGCCAATTTCGGCCGTCCCCTGTTGCCACTGTCTGCGCCTCTCCAGTCCCCTTTCTGCACCTTTCTCCTCCTGTGGCTTGCACATGCGGTGCAGCTCAGTCTTGGGAAGGCCAGGCAGCAAGCCCCTCGCTGTGCACCTTTGTCCCGTGTGTCAGATGGCTCAGCCTTCCCGGAAGTGTGGGTTTCCTGTTCATACCTCCAGCTCCATCGGCACCGAGCTGTTTCTGTCTTCACGTTGTTTCTGAATACTCTCACACTGCACCCCGTTTTCCCTTCCACATCCTTCCAGGTTCATTTTTTTTGTTTTGTTTTGTTTTTTTTGTTTGTTTGTTTGTTTTTTAAAGATTTTATTTATTTATTTGAGACAGAGAGAATGAGAGACAGAGAGCATGAGAGGGAGGAGGGTCAGAGGGAGAAGCAGACTCCCTGCCGAGTAGGGAGCCGAAGGCAGTCGCTTAACCAACTGAGCCACCCAGGCGCCCCCAGGTTCATTTTTTATTTGTGCAAGGCAGCATAATTAGAGGATGTCACATTTCCCTGCGAGAGAGAGTCTCACGCCTTGCGGGACCCCAAGCGAACTGGAAAGGTTCGCAGATGCCAAAGGGTCTCCCTCCTGTGCAGCCAACCCCTTCCGTTTGATATAATAGAGGTTCTTTTACATGGGTTATTTTTGCTTCATTCTTACCAGGTAATTAATAAAAATTGCCCCCACTTAACTTACTGTCTATTGCGTACCAGACACGATAACAAGGATTTTGCGTTAATCGTTTTTATTTTCACACTCTGAAGTATGTGTTTATGAACTCTGTTTTACAAAGGAGGAGAAGGCCGGAGAGTAACTTGCCCAAGGTCATTCAGCTAGTTACAGAAGAAGCCATCACTTAAACCTCGGGGCAGTTGTGAAGGTCGCACATTAGTACATAATGCCCTTAAATGGTTTAATTGTAAAAGCATTTCTTTTGGGAGGAGTCTGTGCTTCCATCTCCTTGGGCATCAGGATCACCAGGGAGTTTTTTAGAAAATAAGGATTCTAGAGTCTTCCTTCATAACCATTGACCAGAAGTCGGGGATGGGGACCCAGTGATAATGCAAGGGTTCTCATCAACACTGCCTGAGGGGTGACTGCCGGCCCCCCTCCCCCAGCCCCGCTGAGTTTCTGCCTCAGTGGGTCTAGGGTGGAGCCTGCACCTGCGCTTTCGCTACAAGCTCCCAGGAGCTGTTCACACTGCCTGTTGGGGAACCCACTTTGATAAGCTGGCCTAATGCAGCAGGTGAGAAATGAGGGAACAGGATGGGGATAAGAACTGGAGAGTTGGCGGCAGGAACGCTCATGCCTTTTTCATTCTTCCTTTTCTTTTTGAAGCCCTTGAGGTTTTACTTGGTTTTGACCAAACATTTAAGTTAAGAACTAGGAAGGGCAATACCCTAGAGTAGGATTTGGAGCCAGGCAGCTGGGATCAATTCCCAACTGCAGTGCTTAGCAAGGCTCTGTGCTTCAGTTTCCTCTGTTGAGAAACGGAGATGCGAATAGCTGCCCCCCAGGCATCGAATCAGTGGTGGTTCTGTCCGCATCTCTTCCCTTCCCATTCACCTCGGGGTAAGAATAGTGAAAATCCAGAGGCTCCACTTTGCTGTCTTTAGTTCAGGAGGTTATTCGTGCTATGGAAGCTAGCTGTGCTCTGCATTCATTTTGTGAATTATTTAGGCCTGGTGGAGCTGGTTTCTCTTCGGCCTCTTTTGCATGCTCCTGCAATTGTTCCCAAGAGGAACTGCAAGGGGTGGGGAAGACAGTGGAATCCTGGAGCCTCTGCTGGATAGTTCGCTGGGTCGTGGCCTGGGTCACTGGCTCTAGGCCCAGGGGAAAGCAGTACCAGCCTTGCATTGCAGAGGGAGGCTGCAGATTACCAAGCAGAACCGTAGCGAGGGAATTTGCAAGTGCTGCATTTAGGACAGGGTAGTTTTCCCAGAAGGAATGGGTAGAACTAAGAGCTCTTACCTGGGCCTTGCAAGGGGAGTGTTTTCACTCATTTGGCTGACAGAGAAGAAGTGGGCTTTCTAATCAGAGCAACTGCCATCTTAAGTCCAATCCTGATGTTTCCTGGAAGGTGGGATTCAGACAAGTTACAAGTCCATCTTGTGTTTGGATGTCTTTATCTGCAGGATGGGGGTGGCCGCCCTTCCCTCACAGGATTTATGAGTTTCAGTGAGGTAAGAGCTGTAAAGTAGGGTGTCACACCTTGCGTGGATCACAGCTAGCACTTAGTACAAAATAGCCCCCTTCCCTTGTATCATGATGTCCTCTATATAACTTCCTTTATATGGAGGGGAAAGAGAAAGTAACATATTTATGGGAAATCAGTTAAGGGCTGTGCAGTGTGCTGGGCTCTCTCACGTCCATCACGTCATTCATTTTTCTAGCATTTCTTCTCTGTACTATTCTTCCCATCTTAGACGAGGAGAAATAGAGCAGTGCCATAACCCAAAGTTTTAGGGCTGGTAAATGTTGGAGTGGATTTGAACCTGAGCGTTCCAAAATTCAACACTTAGTCTAGTTCTATTCTATCTCACACAGTAGGGAAACTGGGAGAGCATCCATCGAAGGAGGGAGATTTAGGTTGTTTCAGATTTGATTTTTCAAGCTAGAGAAAATCGTTCATACTTCGCCTTGTTTTTCCATTTCCTCGAGGATGTGAGCTACCGGGTTGGAGGATATCAGGCACCTGTTTATTTATGGCTTCCCCTGTTAAGTGAAGGGTAACAGAAGTGCCATTCCTAAGTTCCTCAAAAAGCCATGATGCCATGTGGCAAGCATGCATGTTCAATGATGTTCTTTACAGTATTATTTATAGTAAGAATAATTAAATGACAGTGTTGGGTTTTCCCTAAGTCCTGTGCTCCTAGAAAATCGTGAAGGTTAATAAATGCTGCAACGCCTGGTGCTCCAGAGATGGCCTGCCGCAATTACTCTTCCCCGTTTGACTTTGAGAAGACTCCTGAATACCTCCCTTGTTTACTTAGGACAAGACCAGACACAGACCCTCCAAATTCCCTTTC
The DNA here is from genome assembly GCF_054177405.1 of Leptonychotes weddellii. Taxonomy (NCBI): domain Eukaryota; kingdom Metazoa; phylum Chordata; class Mammalia; order Carnivora; family Phocidae; genus Leptonychotes; species Leptonychotes weddellii. The sequence goes on from NC_138372.1 coordinate 44,135,960, forward strand.
TCTGTCTTATGAATGATTAGCCGACCTGCGTGTCCTCACTGATCAATTGGAACAAAATGCTCGTTAACCAAACATTGGTTAGGATTCTGTCCTTCCGCCGGGGCCCTAAACTTTGCCCCATCCTCACCCTGGGCCAGGACACAGCCCTCCTTAAGAGTCCTACACTAGTCAGGGCTCTCCAGAGAAACAGCCCGTGTGTGTGTGTGTGTGTGTGTGTGTGCACACTTGTGCGTTCACACATGTATTGTGTGCACATGTACTGTACAGTGAATTCACTCATAAGAGTGTGGAGGCTGGCAAGCCTCAAGATCTCTAGGGTGAGTTGGTAAGCTCGAGACCCAGAAAGTGCTGATGTTTCAGTGCAAGTCACAAAGCAGGATAAAACCCATATACCAAACTGAAGATTGTCAGGCACAGGGTGCCTGGGTGGTGCAGTTGGTTAAGCATCCAACTCTTGGTTTCAGCTCAGTCATGATCTCAGGGTTGTAACAGTGAGCCTGGCATCAGGCTCCCCATGGAGTCTGCGTGGGATTCTGTCTCCCTCTCCCTCTGCCCCTGTCCTCCTGCCATGCACGCTTTCACTCTCTCTCTCTCTCAAATAAATCAATAAATCTTAAAAAAAGAAGAAGAAGAAGAAGACTGTCAGGCAGAAAGGATTTTCTCTTACTGAGGAGACCCAGACTAGGGAGAGGTGTCAACCTTTTGGTCCTACTCAGACCTTCAACTGATTAGATGAGGCCCACCCACATTACAGAGAGCAATCTGCTTTACGCAGTCTATTGATTTAAGTGTTAATCTCATCTAAAACACCCTTGCAGAAACATTCAGAATAATGTTTGACAAAATATTTGGGACAGAATTGTAGCTTACAGATCCAAACTTCCAGACAAGGTGATACATAAAATGAACTATCACAGGTCTCTCCCTCAAAATATACTTACCTCAGAGTAAAACACTCTCTGATCTACTTTCAAGTCGCACCACTCTTTTACCCCATTTCCCTACATTCTTTCTCACCTTGTTTATTCCACTGTGTAAAAGAAGACCCATTTTGTCTAACTCCTGAGACAGTTGCAGATCTTGTGGTCACAGCATTCTCCATATTACAATAATTCCCCTCCCCAGCTGCAAAACCCCTTTACCTCCTTATAGTAATCCTTACTAAGCCTTTTCTTATTAAGTCTGGATGTGTTTTTAATTTGACAAACATACTAAGTGTCTAGTACTAAGGGATTGGTTAAATAATATGGTACATTCAAATTACAGAATATGATACATTTTCAAGAAGAATGTACTATACTCATTGGTGAGTAAAGATGTCTATGACATACTTTTGAGTGCAAAAGGCAGAATATAAAATTGCATACTTATATTATCCCTTTTATTTACAATTAAATATGTGTGTATCTTCATATTTTGCAATGGTGGTCTCTAATACTTTCTAACATTTCAGTTGTAGTTATCTCTGGGAGGAGGAAAATTAAGGGGAGGGTCTTTTCTCTTGTCTTTTTGTACTGTTTGAATTGTCTGTAATGAAGTTGTATTGTCTTTGTAAACTGAAGGAAAACCACATTGAGGAATAGCTTCATGATCTCTACTTTTGTTTTTTAAATAAAATCAGTTCTGATCATACCGACGAGGGCCCAGTGGACTGGCCTCTTGGATGCCCCTCTCTGTGGATGTCCACCCTTGATCACCTTCCAGATCTGTACAATCCCAAAGTCTTTCCCTGGAGACAGTGCCAAAGGGTGGAGTCCTGCACAGTTTGTCTCTCCTCTCAGCTCCATGCACTGAAACCTGTTGGAGCTTGGATCTCCCTCCCTCTACCCTCAGTGCTCCCTCTGGAAGTGGCCCCTGTGGCCACTGTGAAGGGATTTGATGGCTGGGGACACTTCTGGGCTTTGGGCCAGCCTTCCTTTTCCATTTTGCCTAAGGTCCTTCATTCTCGTGGGTCTTGTGTCCAAAGAATGAAAAACTTAAAAACTGGAGAAATCAGATTCTATTTCATTGACGAAGCTTGAAGCTTCCATCTTGTTAACACTGGAGCGTTTTCCCCACAGTCTGCATGAGCCTCCTGCATTGCATAACATACACACTGGATGACATAGTTGGAGATTTAAATGACATTAAGTGAGAGCATCAATTTTGGAATCTTCCCCTGCTGAATTCCCATGGCAGTGTGGGTGAGGGCTTCAGGGATTTTACTCTAACATTTTGGCTAAATGCCAACCTGGCAAATTCCACTCCTTTCCTTGGATGCTGCAGTGCCAGCCGTTCTCCTTCACCCAGGGTGAGGTCATTGTCTCTGTGATTGAATAGTGGACACTTTTCACTTCTTCAGCTCCTGCATTACAGGAAAGCCTAAGAGGAGGGGCTTAGTATTACAGCTCCAGACTCCCATTCCTCTCCTCTTTCATGTTTCCAGATTCGCAGTCTCTACTGTAGGTTAAGTTTTAGATTCAAACCTCTGTTCCTCAGCCCCTTATATCTTGATGTCCCTCAAATGTCAGCGCTAGGGCTCATCGCCCTTGAACATTCCCTTCTCTCCTTGAACTAGATCAGATTTATAGGCTAGGGTTCTGTGAAAGATTCCTTTTGGAAAAAAAAAAAAAATCTGGTCCTTGGAAGAAAGTTTAAAACCGATTGCCGCATTTCATTTCTTCATATATTTGAGCTGTTTCTGGGCTTTAGTGATAAAAGAATCTAACATCTCAGGATAAACACAATAGCAACAACAAACTTAGCCCTTTGTCTTTCTATGCTGTGTTTATTGTAGCCTGGCTACTGAACCACAAGGGCTATTAAACTAGAAGTGAGGTCCCATGGCAGCCTCTCCTTGCCTGGTTGAGTTCTCAATGCAGTGCTGTCTTCTTTGTGTAAGTTCATATCTACGCATTTATTTCCCCTTGAAGGATCTCATGCACAAAGACCCTGGTCTTTTGAATATTGTCTCTGTACTGTTGAGTTTTACCTACTAAACCAGACTGAAGGGATACACTGTCGTCTGCTTTCCATATTCTGTCTGGTAAATGGTTGGTTGTCAGGACAACGGCATAGAAGGTGGAGGGTCATTGATAACCACATGAATTCTTTAAACAAATATGATGAGAGCAAATCCCAGTCTGTCCTTGAAAGCAGTACAAGAAGAGGAAAGGTTTCAGACAGGTCCTTCCTTTTTATAAATTTGATACTCCCTTTAAAAATGATCCACAGTTGAAGTTGCTTATACTTTTATTAAAAATCCTGAATAAAGGCATTGCCTTTGTTGGACAGTATGTTGCCATTCAGCATATGAAGTGTGACTTTCCAGCCGCCCTTTGGAGCACCTGCCAGTGTCTTGCCAGCTCCCAGAGGACAGCATGGTGGCTCTCTGTTGTCTCTCAGTGACAGGCACATAGAATGAGTGCCTGATGCGTATCACAGGAATGAACAAATGGTCTCAAATCTTCATGGTGTCCCTTATAGATGGGTTTAATGATTTATAACTGCAAAACAAACTGAGCTCAGAGAGTTTAAGTAACGTTTTCCAAGGCCCTTAAAAGCTTGGGGGGTGGGGGGGTGTGCACAGAATTAGAACCCAATTCATACTGACTCCTAAGACCGCACTCTTTTCATTACAGCACACTGCCTTGCTATAAAACATACAAAGAGGAACAAACATTTTAAAAGACAGAACGTTTCTAAGATGAAATATATGCTTTTTAAAGCAAGAGTGGAAAACCTTCTTCAAAGGTAGAATCGTGGAAAAAAAAGAAATAATATATAATTTAGTATTCATTGAGAATAAGCAATTAATTCTGCCCTCCAGGGGTGAATTTATGTCTAGCTTATTTGCACATGAAAGTACAAGATTGGCTTCATTTATATGAAAGTAAGACATCTGGTTGGGAAGTGAAAAATTTGGTCAATTACCTGAATCATGTTTGGTCTACATGACAAAAAAGCCCCAGATGTCTTCAAATCACCAGATGTTTGGCTTGTGTGGTGAACACCGGACCTACTGACTTTTTCCACATGAGAGCTTGTGGTTCAGTATCCTGTAGATTCACCCCTTGTTAGGAGGTTGTTAGCATTCTGTAAACTAGCAGTTTGCAAACAGTAGTCTAGACTAGAGACCCGACACTGGCCCCTGACAAAGGGGTATGTGATAAGATGAGAAAATTAGGTCATAGAAGCATATTATATTTAATTTTTTTTAAATGGTCTTTATCTTGAGATCATCTCCTTCCTGTCTTTTTAGTGATAAAACCTTCTGTTAAATGATCCTGATTCTAATGTTTGGGGTTTTTTGTTTGTTTGTTTAAAGATTGTTTATTTATTTGAGAGAGAGAGAGCACAAGCAGAGGGGAAGGGCGGAAGGAGAGGGAGAGAGAGAATCTGAAGCAGATTTGCCACTGAGCACAGAGCCCTAAGCGGGGCTCGATCCCACCACCCTGAGATCATGACCTGAGCTGAAATTAAGAGTCAGACACTTAAGTGACTGAGCCACCCAGGTGCCCCTCTAATGTTTGTTTTTAATGAATCTTTGGGACTAAAGGAAAAATAGAGGTGCCTGTGTGAGTCCCACTTTTCTTTATGTGACTTCTTTAGTAGATTCTGAAAAAATAAAACCAACCCAAACTGTGAAGGATACTGCTTTAAACCCGTTAATTTCTTCAGCACAATGATAGCTAAAATATTTTTATTTGCCAGATTTGTCTTTCCCTCAGAGTGGGGGAATTGTCTATGTCCAAACTGTTGTCCTGGGTCTTGAAAGCATTGGTCATCTTAACAGTCAAGGCTTTTGCTGACAAAATAATCATTTTTCCTCATGAAACAAACATTTAGTCCTTAAAATAACTCCAAAGAAAATACCTTCTGCACTTTTCACTCTGGAGACTTGCCATGGAGATATGACTACAGGGGGACACTTTTTGTGCTGGAAAACTGAATTCCATCACTGTGAATATTTTAACAGCTTTCACAGTCTCTGTGGTTTGCTCTCATGACCCCAAAAGCATATATCTCCACATGCTGTAACATCAAGGATCTCTCCTCAAGCTTTATAAACTCAGCCCGAATGAACTGAGTAACCACTATATGCCAGGCGATATCACATAGACCAGGAATACAGAGTTGTTGTAACCATTATAATATCTCCTATTAATTGAGCATTTGCCACATGACAGACAGCATCCTAAAGTGCTTTATTTGTATTACTTTGCTTGATTCTCAAATAATATAATAGCGGTATTGTAGCTGTTTTATAGGTGAAGAAGCGGTAGCAAAGAAATTAAATCACTTGCCCACCATCACAAGGCTTCCCGTCTTCTGACCGGAATTGCTAAACTGCATGCCTCCTGCAAATACACCTGTGACAAGAGCAATACCCTCAAGGTGGTTATAATCTAACATGGAAGAATGAGGCAAAAGGAAAAAAGTCATTATGTAGAACAGAATGATGTAATTCCAAGAAACATGCTGTGGGATTGTAGAGGGAAAAAGTGATTAATTATGATCTACCCAGGAAAGGCTTTTGGAGGTGGCCTCAGGCTAGGTGAGAGCAAAATAGGGCATTGGCAATTATCTAGAGAATTAGGTCACTGTGGGTGTCAAAGTGGATGATTTCAAGCTGAAAAGCCTGTACTGTATGCTCTGAATAGTTGAGAATCGGCAGCCTACACCGCTAGAATCCACTGGATTTTGCCAACCCTCTTGTTTGCCCTGTGACTTAGAGTCCTGGCTTGGGTGAGCTTCTTGCCCCAGCTGGGGGTGGGTACAGGCTAGTATTGCCACAGCAGGGGTGTGGAAAAGTGTGGCCCCGGGCTTCAATCTAGACTCTGCTACCACAGCAGGGTGGCCCCAGAGAAGCCACTTCCCTCCCTGGCTTTGGTTTTCTGTCCTGCAAAAGGAATACGCTGAGGTTGATGGTCACAATGGGCCAGTCGCAGGCCAGGGTCTCTGTTTTTGGAACCTCCCTAAGGCAGTAAAGGAAGGAGCTAGAAGATCTGAGCATGCTGGGATTTCATGGCTCTTAGGGGTTTGGTTTGTTCCTGGACATGACCCTCCAGGGGAGCCTCTGCAAATGAAACCATTCCTTTTCTGTTCATGACTCAACAAACACTTGAGATCATTCTTCGTGGCTCCAGTATCAGCCCCTTCTAATCTACATGATCTAGAAGGGAGATCCTCGACTTTGGAATCTGGGAATCCTGGATTAAAAGCCTGACTGTGCCCCTCATCTGATAGATGACTGGACACATTAAATAACCTTTCTGTGCTTTTGTTTCTACAGCTGCAAGGCAGTGATTCTAATACCAGCCTCATAGGTCTGTTGCTTAGCATGAAAGGTGAGAGCAACTGAAAAATGCCAAAAACATGACCAGAAAGCCTGTAGGTTTTGATCAACAGGCACTATTATCATTGTGATATTTATCTTCCTAAAATACAAGTTGTCTGCACCCTCCTTGGCTCACTGACCTATATAATAGTTAGCAGTTGCCTGTCAGACCAAGTCCAAACACCTTGGCCTGCTGTCCATCCTGCCTTCCTCAGACCTAACTTAGCAATGAGACCTGTGGCTTTTCACCTGTAGGTTCACCACTGTCCACTTCTTGAATCAGACTTGACTAGCCAAGGAGCATTTAAGAGCCTCTGTTCCACTAGATGGTGATGTCCACAATGTGTCGGCACCATAGCATCTGGGTGCTTAAGTGAGAGACGTGGGCCTAATGGTCCCCATTTTCTAGGCATATGCATAGGTCTTGATACCTTACATTGTCTCTGAGTTTGAGAGATGAGGATGTGTTACTGGTGGGATTATGTTAGGAAAAACCTCTTCTCTTTACTCTCCTAGCTGATACTCAGCATCGTGTGTGTATGTGTGTGTGTGTGTAATATTTTTGTCTAAGTTATTGATCTGTGTCTATGGTCTTCTCTTTTTAAAAGAAAGCTATAAATTCAGTTGAATGGATATTACCAAGAACTGTTCTGGACACTGCTGTGTCCTAGGGGGAGGGAACCTGAATGCAGTGATAAATAAAATCATCTTTGAGTAATTCTGTGTTTAGCAGGAGAGAGAGGAAGAGAAAAGCATGGGGAGAAAACAAAACATAGTGTAAGGGTCATTTAAAATTTGATTTAAACTATGTGATATGTTTATTAAATACCACCTGTAGGTCAGAATATAAGACCAGAGATATAAAGATTTGTAAATGACAGTCCACACCACAGAAGAGCTTACAAGATAAAATATTTACAAGATATAATTCAGAAGAGGTATTGGATGAGAATCCTATGTCTACTGAAAGTAAGCCCTGTGAGGGTAAGGAACTTCTCTGTCTTGTTCCTTAATGCATTTTCTGCATCACAGCAATGCCTGGCACATAGTAGGTACTCAGTAAACACTTCTGTAATAAATAATGAACGATGAGGATATCATCAGAAAGTTTTACATTTAGTCAATAATTTAAGGTTTAATTCCTAGTCAAAATGAGGTCATTTTTAGGAGGCAAATGAAGGGCAATGAACAAACTAATGTTTCAGAAGTTGTCTTTCACCAGATGGCAGAGCATGTCAGGTTTGAGTTTTTTGTGAATTTCTCTGATTGAGTGAATAGTTCTGGATGTCTGTGACTCCTATTCAGGAATAAGAATTACCGGAATGTCCTTCAGTCTTGTATCAGTTGTGGTTCTAGAAGGCTCCCTGATCTAACCTGCCTAAACGGAGATCTCTACAGAGGAATTTAGGTGCTTGGTATGGGTCAAACCCCTAATACTGTCCATTCTTTGAAAGTATCAATAGCCAGTCTACTGGCTGCCATATGCACATGATGCTATTATGTCTTGTTTGGTGAGTGTTCATGCTTTACCTAAGTCTGGAGCTCAACCAGAGTCAGGAACAGGTCGTAACCACCTGTAAAATCACCCCAGCCCAGAGGATGCCTGCATAAAACGACAACCTTACATACACCACTGTGTATAAAGATAGCTTAAGATTAACACCAGCCTCTCATTGGAGAGTACAGGAGTACAGTCCTGTTTCTGTTCCCCCACTCCTAAACCAGATTGAAAGTAGCTTCAGTCCCAAAGCACTCAGAGAGCCTCAACTGCTGGCAAGGCCAGGTTAGAGCGCTGTCCCAGCCAGTCTGGATGGCCTGTTGACCTTGGCAAAGCTGAGCAGGGACCAGTGCCCTATGCCAGGCACAGAGGAACCAGGGTCGCATGCCACCCATGCCCAAACGTCTCTCTCTCTGACATTTCCAAGGACATGAGCCAACTTTTTCCCTGGGTTTCATCTCCTGTTTGTAGGGATACAAAAGAACACTGAACCTTCCAGTTAATAACAATGCCCCTCCCCCATCTCCCCCTTCCTGGAGAGGATCACAGTTCTGTTGACGATTATAATGCATTTTCTGTCTCCCAGCAATCCACATAGTCATTAATTTCTGCTGCTGACGTCAGGAAAGAGGATTATGTGTGTGTCTGAAACTGTTCCCAAAGTGCTCATTAGTCATAGATAATTGAAAAACTGGTAGGGAAAGATTTGGTGTAATAGTAGCCCCCGCCTGTGAAGAGGGACTTCAACCACCAGATAATTGTAGGCTCCAGCTTTTGACCGCTCACACTGTATCTGCCCGTCTGAATAGGAATTCAGTGGACATGAGCCCACAAACCCTCAGAGTGATTACTTTTTTATACCCCAACATGAGAGTGTGTTGATAGGGACGGAAGCCAGCCAAATCAAGAAAAGAAGTGAACTGTCCTTGGACCTCTCCTGTCTTCAGGCTGACGAGCAGGGTTTGGAAAAAGTGCCCAGGATACTCCTTAACTTCATTTTGCTTTTATTTTAACTTTAAGCTAGTTTGTTTTGATCACAAAAGAAATGTAAGGTCATGGTAGAGAGGAAGCACAAGTCTTAGGGAAAAGTCCTACCCTGGGTCCCAATCCCTGCTATAACAATATTCTGCATACTTTTCTAGGATTTTTCTGGAAGTAGACGTGCTTGTATTTTTGTCTACTTTAACAAAATTCACAAATCAGATCACACTCTGAACACTATTCTGTATCTTGACGATTTACCAAATTTATCTTGAACTTCCTTCCAAGTTCATACCTTAATTCTACCTCATTCATTTTGATGGCTGTGTAGGATGTTTCTGGATACATGTGCCCTAATTTGTTTACCCTGATTTAAGGGGGAAACACCTTTAAAAAATTTACATGAGAAATGTGTGTTCAAGATAGAAGAGTTTTAGAAAGTACAGGTTGGTAAAAAGAAAAAAAAAATAGTAATAATTTCTTCATCCAGAAACAAACAGTTTTCTTTTCTTTTTCCCCCAGGAATGTATTTTTACAAATAGTCCATCTACCCTCTTTGTTGTTGTTCTTTTTTTTTTTTTTTTAAAGATTTTATTTATTTGACAGAGAGAGACACAGCGAGAGAGGAAACACAAGCAGGGGGAGTGGGAGAGGGAGAAGCAGGCTTCCCGCTGAGCAGGGAGCCCAAGGTGGGGCTCCATCCCAGGACCCTGGGATCATGACCTGAGCCGAAGGCAGACGCTTAACCATCTGAGCCACCCAGGCGCCCTTTGTTGCTGTTCTTAAAATGAAGTCATACTAGGCATAATGTTTTGCAGCCTGCATTTCAGTTGGCTTGATAGTTTTACAGATGAAAACTGTTTCCTATTCTAGCCTTTCTCCACTGTAGGTTTATCTTCTTAAAAAACAAATCTTAGTACTCAAAGCTGTTGGCTGGCAGGGCCTCATGGCCTTAGTTGGGGCTCCTTACCCTGCTGGAGCCCCACACTTCTCTGCTCCTCCCTGGTGCCCCTTTTGCCAACATACTGAATGCCTCAAACACTCTGTGCCCCTCGGGGCTCCCAGCAGTGAACCGCTTTTTGCTCTAATGGCATCCATCTCCCCTGAGCATTCTAGCTCTGAAACCAGCTATCCGCCACCTATCTTACCAGACTGGGTTCAGATGTCACCTTCATCTGGATTTCCTGCACTCTCCTGGGCCAACTCACTGTCCCTCCTCTGTGCCCTGGGAATACCACGTACATTCCACCTGCCAAGCCCTTGATGAGAGGCCGAGAGCCCTGGTTTGCCCAGACCACTGTGTGAGCCTCTTTCACTTACACCCTAGCACCTCAATGTTGCCACCATTGTTCCTGAAATGTTTGTTAAGATGCGTGGATGAGTGGTGGAAGAAAGGCTAGGAGAGACAGCCAATGCTGAGGCTCTGAGGTCTTGATTAAGTCTGGGAAAATGGATGCTGTGATTAACTTAATTTTATGGTCAAGGAAGAGCCGAAAGGAGGATTAATTCCAGAACAGTTGTCAAGGCGCACTAAAGCTTGTTTCTGACAGCTCCTGTAATCCCTCAGATGCCCCTCTGGCTGATAAACTTAAAGCATGATCTGATGGGGTGATTTCTCAGCGATTCCTGCCTTTTCTAGCACCTTCTCTTATGCCAAGCTGTTTCTGTTTGGTCTTGAAATAAACAAAGCTTCTTCCTGCTTTTGGCCCAGATAGACTATTCCTGAAAGGTGTGGTTCCAGTTCAAAGGAGGATGTGAATCTTTGTGCATGTTTATTTTCATTCCAGGACCACTGGCCTGTGGAGAAGGCCTGGCTGACTGCCCTAAGTTGGGTTCTCTGGCAGCAGATGCTGAGATAGATTTGGGGGTACTACAAGGTAGTTATTAGGGGTTGCCATCTGTGATAGGAAGGGGGAGAGAGGAGGATTGGGCAGAGCGAGGATTAGAGCTGTAATACAGCCCCACGCCCCTTGGCCAGCCCAGAAGAGTGCTCTGGAGTGAGTGGTGCCCATCAGAGTCCTTCTGCTCCCAGTACGCTAAGTCATCGGGTGGGGCTGCCCTGGGATAGGGGTCACCTCGGCACAGTGGCCCAAAGGTGCTGGCAGCTAGCAGCTTTCTGCTGATTTGACCCCCCTTCCTGGGCCGCCAGTCTGTCCTTAATGGGGATGCAGGCGGTGTCTCCGTAGCTCCCATACTCCCTGTATCCAGGTGACCGCCATGGCCTCACTGCCTGCTTCACAAAACCTCTCCTGTTGCCTGCTTCTGCATCTCCCTTGCCCATTCCTTGATGGAGGTCCTCATCTTTTCTCTTACCAAAATCGCTTCACAAGTGTTCTCCCTAACCCTCGCTGTCTTCTGCTGCAAGTGCTCCGGAGAGATCTGGAAAAGTGCACAGATGCAGCCACCTCGCACCCTGGCTGTAATGCTTCTCCAGAGGCTCGCAGTGAGCTTCGTGATGGAGTTCGGACGCCTCCACCAGGATGGCAGTGCGTGCCTTGTCCCCCTTCCATCTCCAGCCTTATCTGCCCCTTCCACCTCCAGCTCCTGTTCCTCCTTGCACAGCCCGTTCGGCGTCTCCCGTGTTCCTTGGCTTTTGCTGGGAAATCTACCTGCAGTCCTCCAGAAGCCCTTCTCAACTGCTGCCCAGAAGGCGCCCCAGAGTGCCCCATCTTGCTCATCCTCCTCCTGTCCGGAATCTTTTGTTAAGGAAAATTATACCCCTTCTGTTTGTGAAGCTCGGAGATGAAGGTGAAACATTTTTACCTTCCTATAAAAATTAACCCTTTAAGAAAAATCTGAAGGTAGTGAGCATGATTAGCATAATGTTTGTTCTAAAAGTACTTCTTTGGGGGCACCTGGGTAGTTCAGTTGGTTGAGCATCCAGACTTTTGATTTTGGCTGGGGTCCTGATCTCAGGGTCATGGGATCGAGCCCCGCCCATGGGGAGTCTGCTGGAGATTCTCTCTCTCTCTCTCTCTCTCTCCCTCTCTCCCTCTCTCCCTCCGCCCCTTCCCCCACCCACATGTGCTCGCGCTCTCTAAATAAGTAAATAAAATCTTTTAAAAAGGAAAAGTACTTCACTTTTCTTCATTCACTTAAACATTTTTTTAAATAGATATACTCATATGTAATTTAATGAATAAGAGCACAGGTTTGTGTCCATCACGGTGGAATCCATGGCCTATACTCCAGCACTTGTGGGGAATTTACTTTCCCTGTATAAACTGACTTTCCCCATCCATCTGTGCCATGGGGACAGTAGAGTATCCTTCACACGGGGTTATGACAACCAACTGAGAAAATGCATCATATGCCCTTAGCACAGTCCCTCGAACAGCAGTGCTCAGTAAAGACAAACACTGCCTGTTACGTGCTGGATACTGGATGTGGTGCCATACTTGAGATCGTATGTCTCTGGAGACACATTGTCCCCAGCAAAGGGCACTGCTCTCCTTCAGGTTTCTGATGGCTTGGGCATTCAGAGTAGGTGAGAAGTTCTCCTTGCTTTCCACCCCATCATAGGAGCGTCTTGACTTGATCTTCTAGACCAGGGCTATCCTATAGAAATATGGGCCACATACGTAATTTAAAACTTTCCAGAAGCCACATTAAAGTAAAAAGCAATAGGTGAAATTAATGTCAGTGTCTCTTATATAACTTAAAACATCCAAAACATCATCTCAATGTATATTTGATATAAAAGTTATTAATGAGATATTTTACATTCATTTTTTGCCATACTTTTTCGTACAAAGTCTTTGACAGCTAATGCGTATTTGCCACTTAGTACATCCCGATTTAGACACTAAATTTTCATTGTAAATATTTAGATTTCTTTTTTTTATTATGTTGGTCACCATATAGTACATCATTAGTTTTTTTTTTATTCTTATGTTAATCCCCATACATTACATCATTAGTTTTAGATGTCATCATTAGTTTTTGATGTAGATTTCCTCAATTAACATTGAAAATGTAGATTTGTGGTTTCAAATGTACTTAGAAGTTTTTCAGTAACTGAATTGAGTATCAGTTTTTAAATTGAAATGAATTAAAATGAAATTAAGTGGAAAATTTAGGTCCTTGCATTATTCCAGCCACATTTCAAGTGCTCTGTCTGCACGTGCCGAGTGGCTACCATCTTGGATGGTGAAGCTCCAGAGCACATTGCAGGGGTTTCCGTCTTCTGCTTGCTTTTCTTAGCTAGACTTTTTTCAAATTCAATTCTGGAAGAAGCTCATTACCTAAAATGGATAAAAATGGTGTCATGGAGGGGTTTTTTTTGTTTGTTTCTAATTAGAGGAGGTTGGTGAGCCACTCACCTTCTGCTTCCCTCAACCCCCACCCTCCCCTCCACCTCCAGAAGTCCTGAAACACCTCAGCCTACCCCTGGAGCTCCATGGAACAATTAACAAGTGGTAGGCATCTTAGTGCTGAGCAAACTGCTGACTACACGTTCAGAATCTTAGAATCTTGGAGCTCAGAGGGGCCTGAGCATATATGTGGGTCCACCCCCCTCCTTGCAATGCAGAAATACTTATTATATATTTCTTGGCAGGGGGAAGGGAAGGACTCAGCCTCTGCTAAACACCTGAGAACAGATGGATTTCTTCATTGTATTCTGACTTTCGTGGCTCTCTGTGTCCTGATCTCATCTCCCTAACTAGGTTGGGTGCAAGGACTGCCTTTTACAGCACCACAGCGCCCACACAAAGCAAGACAATCAATAAATTCTTAACTGAAGGCCTGACTGACTGCAGGAATTCAAGGTCACTTGAAATATCAGGGTCACGGCATTGCACAACTCCAAAGAACACCATTCAGATTGTTTTCTGTGGTTGTGCAAATAGCAGCCTTGTAAAAGTTTGCAAGGTTTAGACTGGGTTCTCTTGTCCAACGGAGAAAAACTTTCAAGACATTTTATATCGGAACAAAATAATCCCCTCCCTTATCCTCTGACAGGAAGCAACTACACAAGTGAATGTTCTCAACTTCCTTAGGAATATATGTTAATCAGGGACCGGGTGTGGACGCGTGTGTGTGTGTGTGTGTGTGTGTGTGTGTGTGTAAGTAAGGTATGCTGGTAGAGCTGCTGCGTGTGAGGAACACTTTAACCATTTTAACCTCGTCTTCAAGAGGCCACTGTGTTTATATCTTTTGGAATTTCCCGTGAATGGAATCTTTCTCCAATTTGAAAGGTGCTTTAGAGCTCTTGACTTTGTAAAGGACCGCAGAGCGTGACGCATAGGAACCAAGGACATGCACCTAAGTCACCAAATGAGCAAAAGGACTGTTGGTGGGTGCATGGTTTTTATCTTCATGATGTTGACAAAAGGCAGAAGAGAGGGGAGGGAGTGGAGAGGTTCTCTTAAGAAAACCCTATGTTCGCTTTTGTGTTTTTCAAACTGACAGGTGTTTGTTTTTCCTCCTGTCTACCCAGGAAACCAAGTGCTGCCTCCTGGAGCCTCTCTTGGACATGGGCTCACACCAGAGGCAGCGAAGGACCTTGGCCTTCCTGCTGGAATTGCCGTAGCAGCTTCACTTATTGATGCCCACGCGGGAGGCCTAGGTAACCGCTCACTCCGGGTCCGTGAGCAACACCGGGTTCAAGTGGAATGGTCTTCAGAACCAAATGCGCTCCTTTCCTGTTTTTAAAGCAGGGATCAAGGGTTGGTGGTTCAAGATATAGAAACAAAAAGCCCTTTTACAATTAGGCATTTGGATAGAATTATAGAACTTTTTATCAAATGTGGACTTTAATTTTATTAATTTCTCCATACAGAATAGCAGGGGAAGAAATGATCTGAATCAATATCTGGACGGTTCTTTGGTTTACTGAAAATTTGAAAAAGATATGTTAACTTCCAGCTAGCATGTATGGTGGTGGTGTATTTACTTTTATGTTTTTTTCTGAAGGTACTCCAAAACCCTGACGAGACTAATTGATTTATTTTCATAATTTTGGCTTCTATCCTATATCCAGTTACTTTGAGTGTAGTCTTGATTTCATCTCCTAAATAACTCTCACATCTGGCATTCAAATGTCTTCATTATTTCAAAGACCCATTGAACACTAACCGTGTCCTAGAGGTGGTGCTTGGGGGCACTGAATTTAAAACCAAAGCAAAAACCAAGGTATCTCTTCCATCAATTTTAATAGGCGGACAGTGAGACAAGGTTACAGTCAAGTGTGATGACTCTCTTCTCCTCTACATCCTTAGTGCTGTTTCTTTCTTTCTTTCTTTCTTTCTTTCTTTCTTTCTTTTTTTCTTTCTTTTCTTTCTTTTCTTTCTTTCTTTCTTTTCCTTCCTTCCTTCCTTCCTTTTTTTGGGGGGGGGATTTCAGATTCTCAATATCTCTCACTTCCACTATAGCCATATTTTTTTTTCCTAGCCCTTCTTTCTAACAATCTTTTTGTCGTTAATTATGGTTAAGACCTCATACGATCAATGTAGTTGGTCATGACCATTGGATTTTTCAGAATAGATTTGACTGAAGTAGAAAACATCAGAGTGCATGTCACAGGGTAAGAGTAAACACTGTTTTTATGGAACATACGTTTATATTTTGTGTGTAGTGCATGTGCATACTGGCCCATGATGAAAATGAATTTACTATGGATCATAGTCAAAGAAACTTTGAAATGTATCCTGTTCCATACTTTGTATCAGAGGTTAGAGGTGTCATTCAGGTACTTATACTGACCTGTGCTCCCAGAATTCAGTTTGTGTAAACACATGTGTATTTCTATTCCCAGACTGATGATCAGTCCTCTGCTTCTCTCTCTAGCTCACTTCTACTCTAACTTGAAGATTCGTGGCAGACGCTTTGTTCTCTGCATAGCCTTCCATGGAGCACTCAGATTTATTGTAAAAATCTCTAAGCTGTACTTGTTTCAACACTTTCATCTACCCCTAGTGGAGAAATGATCTACATTGGGTTGTAATGACTGATTTATCTGCTTGTCTTTTCTAATGGACTTTGAGCTCCTTGAGGGCATTATATTATTAATCTTGTCTCACCTGTGCTGAGCCCTGGATCAGGTTCCTGTGGGTCCTTGATAAATTATTAAATGGAATACAGTCACATTAAGGCAAGAATAAGGTGAAATGGCCTTCACCTGGAGAGTGGAAGTTCATGGTTCCTTAAGCAACAGGATAATAAGCAGTGTCTGGTTCTTCTACGTAGTTCACGGACTTCCAGAGCAGGGTAGTGTGCTCATCAGTCTACGAATGTGTCTGACTTGTTCATCTTTATGTGTTCAGGATCTAACACAATGCCTGAGAAGTTGTAAACAGCCAGTAGTAACACATGTGGGTTGGTTGACTGGTAGATAATACTGAGTTATAGGCAAGGGTGTTTCTCTCCCTTTTCAATGTCAGCAGTGTGTGCTTTTGATTAGAATGGCATGATTTTGGTTTCAGAGAGCAGGCACAGAAAGAACTTGTGGTCTAGATAGATAGGGTGTTTTCCTGTCCCCTCATAATCCTGACATCCTGTACCACGTTTGATGCCAGGGAATCTTTCTCCATCATGCTTTTTCAATGCTTATGCTTTTTCAATTTGTTTCACCCATCCACTTCCACCCAGGTGCCGAGCACTGGGCTTGGACCACTGCACACTGAAAGACGGACTGTACCTGCGGGGGCTCCTGGTTCAGTTTCCCAGACCTCCCGAAGGGACGAACCAGAGCACCCTTTTTCACTTCTGGCGAGTACTTGCTGTGCCCTATATGGCACCTGCTATGTCTAGATACTCAGAAGGTGTTGGTTGAATTGTACTGGGAGGAATACAGGCTATTACAGG
>NC_138372.1:44153063-44178461 GCF_054177405.1 Leptonychotes weddellii
TGGGATCATGACCTGAGCCGAAGGCAGATGCCCAACAACTGAGCCACCCAGGTGCCCCCCAGTTAGGCTTTATTCTTAATAATCATACCAGCAATGACTACATCAGCATCATTAATAAAAACAAGCATTAGGGCGCCTGGGTGGCTCAGGTGGTTAAGCGACTGCCTTCGGCTCAGGTCATGATCCCAGGGTCCTGAGATCGAGTCCCACGTCGGGCTCCCTGCTCAGCAGGGAGTCTGCTTCTCCCTCTGACCCTCCCCCCTCTCATTCTCTCTCTCTCTCAAATAAATAAATAAAATCTTTAAAAAACAAACAAACAAGCCTTAGAACCACTACTCTCATTGGCACCTCCGCTATTAGGACCATTCTTCCTTGCTCTCTCTTGCCAAGTGCTCTGCCTGACCCTTTATCTGCTTTATCTCTTGTCCCTCACAAGAATCCTACTCCGTAGAGGGTATTTCCTGTCTTATACGTGAAGAAATTGAAGGCCAGAAGCAGAATACTTCCGTAATCACATAATTCGTGTCATGGCAACATCTGAGCTTGCGTTTGACTCCAAAGCTCACCTTCCGTTTCTCTAGACCAGTGGTTCTCAACCAGGGCTGATTTTAACCCCACCCCCACCCTAGGGGCACTGGGCCGTGTCTGGAGAGTCTTCGGTTGTCAGACTGGTGTGTGGTGGGTAGAGGCCAGGGATGGTACCAAACATCCTACAGCACTCAGGGCTGACCCACAGCAAAGAATGACCCAGCCTTTAATGTCAGTAGGGCTGAAGATGAGAGGCCTGCTATAGACCCAAAAGCCCTCGCTGGTAATATTTCTCTGCACCAGTTTATTTCTGTGGCAGCCAAAAAGCAGGCCAAAGTAAGGGTTTTGCTCATAGATTAGTACTTTATCAACACGTATTTTGTGTAGTTAACTCTTAGGTGAAAATAGCTGGGAGGTAAGAACACAAAAGTGAGAGCAAAGAGCGGAGGGACAAGAGGATTCCTCCCCCATCTGTCTCACTGAGAGGCAGGCCTCACCAGACCTCCCGTCCTCCTGTCTGCACATCACGTACCTTCTGCCCCCTTGCCTTTTTTCCTCCTGCTGTTTGCTCTGTTTGGGGTGGCCTCTCCTCGTCACCTGGACAGCCCTACTCAGGTGTCAGCACTCAGTCTAAATGTGACTTCCCCCAAAGTTGACCCCGCTCTTAGAAAAAAGTGAATCCCTCCCCATCTGCGACACTTTGCCTCTACTTCAGTGTTCCCCCCCAAATCACGCTCACCTTTGTATGCCCATCATCCAGCATAGAACCCAGAGTCTGTCCTCAGTAAATCAGTGAGTTGATTAACATAATAACCATGAGAGGATTTTGAAAGATCAGAAATAAAGATTGCTAAATGTGAGTGGGGGAGCCTTTAAAAACCCATAGATTCCTAGGCCCTACCCCCCTACCCATAGATTCCGAGCCTGACCATCAGGTGGGACCTGGGAAGTGGGTTATGCAGCGGAAGGGTCCCTGGGTGCCCAGAGGGGTCAGCCTGCAGGACGAGTTGGCGCTGGGCACACAGGGTCAGCAGCAGGAGTGACGTGCAACTGCCAAGTAGACAAATCAGACCAAACCAGAGCCGTGTGGAGGAGCCAGGCCCGGGCTCAGGCCAGGAGCTAGGCAGGAGGGAGCATATCCAATGGGAAAGGGAAGGTGGATCCAGAGAGGCAGGCGGTCTGTCAGAAATGGAGGAGAAAGACGAGCAGATAAAGCCATGCTGGGGAATCGGGAAGGAGAACCGCGGTGTCAGTGCCTGAGCAGATAGAGCAAGGGCAGCTCCGGGAGTTCCTGGATGTGACTCAGAGAGGGGGAGGAGGAATTTGGTAATGTGAGTTCCGAGTTTATTGTTTTAAGTTGAGGTTTGGGTTAATGAGAACCACTGCTGCCTGGGACCTTAGCAGCTGCAGGAGCCCTAGTGAGGGGCGGAGGGGGAGCTTTGGGTTTCCTGTCCCCAGGCCCCAAGGCTCTCTTGGAGTGCTGGGTTTCTCTGGACTGGGAAGCACTGGCCTCAGCTGGGAGATCAGTCTTTTTTGTCTGTGATCAGAAAGTGGGGAGGACGGTGGGGCCTCGGGGCCATGGCCAGCTCTCCCTGTCCCACCCCCCTTGTGCCCCTGCTCGGAAACGGTAACTTCTTCTGTGTGATATACCTGCTGCTGTGGATCATGAGTGGTCATAGGCTTCGAACTGAAAGGTTACTTAGAGATTTTCTATCTCGGATTTTTCACTTTGCAGATGAGAAAGCCGAGGCCCAGAAAACCGGTGAGTCATCCAAGGTCAGTCCAGCAAGTTACTGTCAGAGTTGAAGTTAGAAACTGGGCCTCCTCATTCATCTGTCACTGACTCTTCCCCTGTTAGGCTGCACTGTCTCCAAATTAGGAAGAGGGAATGATTCCACGTGTCGGGGGCTCTTACTAGACCAGGAGAAGAATGGGGTATGCACACGGTTTGTGTGCGTACGTGTGTGCATACATACATAGACAATTGTATATGCACCACATGTATACGTACATGCTTGTGTATATGTGTGTGTGTGTGTGTACATCCACGCGCACGTGTGTGTGTATTGTATGTGTGTGTGGATGTTACTCCATTTTACACATTCTGTCCCACTGAATGCCACAGTCAATATTATGGCGGGCTGTTAAGTAAGTAAACCCGTTGTCCTCAGCCATGTATGAGCAAGCTGCTTTGTTTGGCTGTCACAACCTGCCCTAAGTCTCCATCAAAAGCTGGTAATAATAAAAACACCTGGTATTCAGTTTCCTTGTGACGAGCCCAAAGTAGTTATTTTTATTTCACCTACCACTTAATAAACACCTACTCTGTGCCAAGTGTTGGGCTTGCCACTTTAACAGCACCATCGGCTCCCAGCCTCACTGTGAGCTACCCCTGTTTTCTGATTTTAGCGTAAGGAAATCAAAGTGCAATAACTTCCTCCAGGGGACATTTTAATAAATGATGAAGTTGGGTTGTAGGTCCAGGGCTTTCTGACTCGGGGGCCTATGAGCTTTGTCCTGCCCGCCCTGGCGTCCTTATGTTAGCCTGTGCTTACAGGGACATAGATATCTGTAACAAAAGATAGAGCTTCTGTGTAACATTCGGCCGGGCAGCTGTGTTTCTGGATCCATTCTGTGGTTGAGAAAGTTGAGGCCCAGAATGGGGACGTGACTTAGTAATGAATACTTAAAGCAGCACAGGTTTCCAGGACTATCAGCCGTGGGGAATAAGACCAGGCTTACTAGACCGGCCTTGCCATTTTTTGACTGCATTCTGGGGAGATCAGTAATATTAAAGAGGGTGTTAATTTTGTTAACTTTGTTGATTAATGTCAAAATTAATCTCATCTGTGGGGTAACTTGCCATTTTGAAACCACCACCTGGTATTTTTGCCTCCTTTACTCATTGAGCAAATGGTCATCCTGGAAGTGAAGGGATTTGCCTAAGGTTACAGGATCAGAGACTCAGCCCTGATCTGTGGGTTTCTTCCTGTGACTTCACATTGGCTTTGGTGCAGCCTTTGCATCAAACAAGGGAGCAAGTACTACTTAGTAAATGGAGCAGAATGTCTTGACCCAACAAGAGTGCCTATGCCCAGAGCCCCCAACTGTAAGCAAATCTCTACCAGCTCATTATCTGGTTGTCAGAAATTTCCATTTGTTCTCTCATGTATTAATAGATGACTGAAAAGATGAGTTGCTGTTTTCCTTTGCTGAGCTTGGGAACAAAAACAACACACACAAGAGCCCAGCCCCAGGTTCGGACACTGCCAACCACCTATTAGGAGGACGTCCCATTCTGAGTTCTAAGGTAGAGGACCGCTGGAAAAGTGTTTGTTTGGGGGCCCAGCGTCTAATACTGCACTTGTGTCACTGGTGACAAGAGTAGGCTTACCCCAAAGGCCCACTGTTTTTCATGGCACAGGAACTGAACACCTGGCACTTCACGTCCATATCACATTTCGGAGCGCCAGTGTTTACTTTAGGACTTGCACATCAGCAGCTGTTGGTGGGAAAATGCTCATCTCCAGCTAGCACCCCTCAGTGGCAGCCTCCCATCTGAGCTGCTGCTTGCTTCTTTATCATGGGCCCACAGGCCCGGCTGCTTTCCTCCTTCCAGTTTTCTCTTGGCCATGCATTCATAGAAGTCAGTATAAAGAGTAAAGAGAAATAGTTTTTGATTTCCCCACACTGGGGATCTTGAGGATTGCCTCATTGCACCCCGCGGCTAGTGTAGATGTCTAGAAAAACGAAGAAGGAAACTTCCTTGAAATATAGAAAAATTGCACTAGTCTCCAGTTACATTATTCCATGCCCCCCCGCCCAGCTTTACACAACCTTAGCCTTTATCATGCTCTGGACTGTGACTCTGATGTAAGAATTTGGCTTCTGAAGGGACGCCTGCGTGGGGCAGTCCATTAAGCGTCTGACTCTTGGTTTCGGCTGAGGTCATGATCTCGGGGTTGTGAGATCGAGCCCCATGTTGGGTTCCATGTTCAGTGTGGACTCTGCTTGAGATTCTCTCTCCCTCTCCCTCTGTTCCTACCACTCATGCTCACTCTTTCTCTCTAAAATAAATAGATAAATCTTAAAAAAGAAAAAAAAAGAATTTGGCTTCTGAAGACAATGCAAATGAAAGATCTGGAGGTAACCCAGCATAGTAGTTAAGAACACATGACTGATTCAAATCCTGGTGCCACTTGTTGTATGTGTGACCTTGGGAAGCCACCTGACGTGCTGTGCCTCACTTTCCCCATCTGTGGAATGGAAACAATAATAGTACCTACCTCACAGAGTTGTTTCAGGAGTAAATGGGCTCATACCGGCAAAGCACTTAGAGCAATGTGTAGCAGTTCTGTGTATATTTAGCTATGATTGATGTGATCGCAACATATTTACAGGGTGAATGATAGCAGTGGGCAAGGAAATTCAAAGATTGATTCGTTTATTTAACACATATGTGATATCTTCCTATTATGTGTCAGGTATCATTTATAGGTATGTTGGATATAGTGGTGAACAAAGACAAGTTCCTATTCTCCTAGAGCTTTTATCTGCTGGAGGAGTTTCTCAAGCCCCATATAAACGTATATGTGCATATTTTATGTGTTGCAAGCATATCTGTGCACACACGTGTTCATATACATGTGCATGTTTTTGTTCCATATCTACGCACACATGTGTATCGTGCATGTGTATGTGTGTGCACATGTTCATAAGTGTGCCTAGTATGTGTGTGTTTGCATATATGTATTTATGCGTGTACAAATGTTCATGTGTATGCATGCGTCTGCTTATATGTGTGTGTACTTTGTACGTGAGTATGTATGTGTTTGTGTGTGTGTGCGTGTGTGTATATCAGGCACTGCCAAGTGTTATGAAGAAAAAGTTTGTATAGAGCGATGGAAAGTATCAGGAGTTGCTAGTTTAGTCCAGAGTGGTGACCTTGGGGAAACAGACCTCAATATAGTGAGGGAACATTTCATGGCATAAGAAAGAAGGTAGAGACGCATTCAAATGGCAAATCTATCTTAGGCCCATGCTTGGCCTCAGGTACTGCCCTGGGCGTGGGCAATACCAGGGTGCCGATGACGCCGTCCTTTCTCTGGAGGGGTCCAGCGGCTGGTGGGGAGACAGAGGCCATGCAGCACTGTGTGGACCCTGGAGTTCCCAGCTTTTCTGCTTATTAGCAAGTTACTTCACTGCTCTGTGTCTCAGACTTCTCTTCTATGAGTGGGTATCATGATGGTGCCTCCTTGGGTGGTTGTATAGATGCATTCTCCTGACACATGGTGAGTGCTCATCCACTGTTAGCTCTTCCCACTGAGCTCGTTATAAAAGTCCTGGAATTCCAAGCCAAGGAGTTTGGATGCTGAAATTAAGTTGGATCAACTCTATCCATTCAAATAGCTTCCTCAGCACTGACAGTCATTTGAAACCATGTCAAGTGTCCTACAGCAAGTGTTTGCCTTTGGGAGTACAGCTGTGGTTTTTAATACCAATGGATGATAGTCCAAAAGAACAATATGACCAGCAAGAAAGATACCGTCTCATGTTAAGCTTAGAGCAAAAGCTCACTTCAATAGAATTAAGCAGGTATGTATTTTGCCAGGCTCTGGGGATTCAGAAATAACCCACTCCCTGCCAGGACTTTGCACTCCACCTTTGCAACTTCTCTTAACCCAACCTGCAGCATCGTAGCTGGAAGGGAAACTTGATTCCCTATCTCTGACTTCTACATCTCCAGATGATTATTCCCTCATCCACCAGGTCCAAGGCCAGGCAGTGCTCCTTTTCACCGTCTCGTACCTCCTCTGATATCCGCCACTGCCTTTTGTGCAAGGAATTTTATCTCTACCCTTTTCTCTTCACTTTGTTATCTCTTCTCTGGCTTCAGATCCAAACAGAGAATGTGCAGAGTTTGCATGTGTTCACTGAAGTCTGAACTGGTGGAAATTCTCCCAGAGCCCTAAGGAGTTCTGTGCCCATACTTCGAAATGTTCCATCCTCATTCTCTCGGTGGCAAGACAAACATTCGCACACCACTTCTCAGTTCCCATTTTAGTTAGCAAATACTAGAAAAATATAAGAGCCGAGGCTTTCCCTAGACCTTTGCATTTGATGCAAAGATTTTCCATGTTTTCTGTTTTGAAAATTTTTTAAAAAATATTCTCTATCTAGATAGAGAATGGAAAATAGATGGAGAAGTGACATGAAAGAATGGGTTCTTTCAATTATTTCCAATCGTTCATAATAAATTAAATTCATAATGCAGTTAATAAAGTATTTTAATTTAAACAGAATGATTTGTAGATGTTTTTAAAAACTATCTGACTTCTGTCTTTATTTACTTTTCAAGCGTGAGTATGCAGTCACCCCAGGAACTAGTTAGAATGTAGATTTCCCCACAGCCAGCACCATGACCAACCGAGTCTGCTCAGCAGGTGCCCCTGGGGATTGTATCCTCCCATGAGCCTGATCAGCTTTACCACTGGTTACTTAAAAGACAGCATGAGGGGCAGCCTAAACTCTAGTTGGTCACTGTCGAAAGTTGTCTGTGTATAATCCGGGAGGAGCAAAATTAAACCCAGGTTAACGGAAAGAGTATGTTTTAAAATTTTTGTTTCAAAAGCAGAGCAATGAAGAGCTCTTGGGTCTGGTACACTTCTCACAAGCGACGCACTACCTAAATGTTCACCGAGGCAGTATGTGGTATGGACGCGACGCAAGCTTGCATCCGTGCACTTTCTTGCCCTGCCATATAAAGCCAAAGATGAGACTTAACCTAGGCTCAGGCAGCAAGTCTGGTGGAATTTTGAGAACCTTGGTCTGTCTGACTCCAGGTCTTACCATCATAGAGCTTTACCCAAGCCTGTGTTAACTGAGTTAGCTATAGATAATATTTTTAAAAAAATTTTCAAAACAGAAAACATGGAAAATCTTTACATCAAATGCAAAGGTCTAGGGAAAGCCTCGGCTCTTATATTTTGTGTAAGTAGGGTGGCTTGAGTCGTTGATGCGTATTGCTGCAAGCCCCTGGGCTCACTTTAGCTTCGGGAATTAAGGTGTACCAACCTGTGGCTCCCCCACTGTGAAGCCCTGAGGGGGGCCTCCTCCACCAGGATCAATAATAGGGGCGAAAACTGTACACACCTTCTAGATTCAGGCATCTCACAGCTGAAAGTTGTAAAGAAAAACCCACACAACTCAACTCTGTGAAATGTATTAAGTGTGCCCGAATAATGTGGCTCTTGTTCATTCGTTGTCTGCATTACTGTGGTGTGACATGATTGCCCAGCCTAATGCATGTGGCCTGCCCGTGATTCCCCTGTGCCTGTCCATCATTACAGGTAACACACAGTAACACTGAAATGGTTGAAGACATGGTTGCATTACTCTCTGCCCCTACTTAGACGGTGAGCTTCTTGTAGGCAATGCAGTCTGGTCCTATTCATCTTTGTAACTTCAGACCCCGGCATTTAACTCAGTAAATGAATGATTATGTACAGTAGTTAATGGGTTTGTTTATTAACAACATGCTAAGCACTATTCTAGTTACCGTGGTGAAGACAGTGATTTAACAAGATGGAGATAGCATGTGGACCAGGTTGTACAGGGATTTGAAAAAGGGGGATGTCTCAGTAGAAATAGTAAGGCAGGGGAAGGACAAAGATGCTGGTATTCATTGAATGACCTCAGTGTGACAGAAACGTGTGCTGGATCGTCTCCATGTGTAATCTTGACGTCAACTCCCGCAGCTTGCTCCAGGTCATACAACCAGTAATGATAACCCCCTGAGTATCAGCTACCATGCTTCTTCAGGGAAGTGGGAGGTGTCAGCTTTAAAAATAAAACAGCCAGTTATCTGACTAGCGGAATGAGTTTTATTCGGGAATAGCAGAGGAGTTGCAATATGGGACAAGGTAACTATGGCGAACCATTGACAAGTCTGGAGAACAAAGGAGAGGAGCTCGTGTTTGTAGCAGGAAGGAGGCAATTGGGGAGGGTTGTTTTGAACAAAAGTTCACTGGAGAAGAACAAGAGTTTGAGGTGTGGTGGTTCCTCAGTGACTATAAGCAGAGGCTAGTGTGTTGTTGCTGGGGCAGGGAGGGATCTTCTTCCTTTTTCTTACAAGCGGGAGATGGAATTCCTATGTGAAAAATGGCTTCCCTTGCAAGATAATTCTTATCTTCCGTCTTTCTGCTGGTGATGCCAGCCTCAGTGAGTAGCACGTGTGTGAGAGCTGCCCCCCGCAGGGCTGCCCAACTCCATTTTTAATGGCATTTCTTTTACTTTCACAGAGGGGTAGCTTTGAACTGAACATAAGACAATAGGTATTTTCTCCACTAGAAGCGAAGAAATGTTGAATCTTCTGAATGGAGAATGTAACATAAGTGAAGGCACAGGGGCTTGGGAAATGATGAGCTTTTCAGTTTGGCCGAAATCTCTGATGTCTCTAAGGGATTCCTGTAATATGGGGCTATCAACATCAAGTAAGTGGGCATGATCGGCAGTCCTCGAGCGCCATTTTGAGAAGTTAGTCCTCCTCCCTCTTCCCCCAGACTTTGGCAAGCCATTGAAGGGAGTTTTACCCAAGTCATTTCCGGCAGGGCTTTGTGTAGTTCTATACATAGTAGTTGAGGAAGAGGAAAGAGCGCTGGA
Source organism: Leptonychotes weddellii (assembly GCF_054177405.1). Classification (NCBI taxonomy): domain Eukaryota; kingdom Metazoa; phylum Chordata; class Mammalia; order Carnivora; family Phocidae; genus Leptonychotes; species Leptonychotes weddellii. The sequence continues at coordinate 44,162,253 of NC_138372.1, forward strand.
GAAAGAGTAACCTGGAATAGGGGTGTGGCAGTGGCCCATGAAAGGAGGACAGGGAATTTGAAAAAGACAGGGAATTTGACACCTTCTTTATTTTCTAAATACATTATTAGGCAAGAGTTATTTAAAATTTTAGATTCTCTTTATATATCATCTAGCTATTACTAAATTAAATGCATGGAAGTGACTTCTTTATTTGAAATAAATTTTCTCTCATATTTGGAAGAAGATAATAACTTGTCAATTTCAAGTCTGTAATTCAATTTCTAAGCTGGACATTCATTAAAGTCTCTTATCTTTGGTGGAGATATCCAGTGAACTCATCCATTTAAAGCAGAGCTATGAATCCTGAAGTTAAATAAGCAAAACACTAGACCTCCAAAAGTTGAGAAGACACTTGTCTCAGAGTCCACGTACTGTAGGAAAGTCCAAGGACCATTCTCAGCTGTCACCCAGCACTGTTGACTTAGAATTTTGGTAAAATATGGCAGATTGGCAGTAAGAAATAATAGCTGGCAGGGAAAAAATAGTCTTTCTTTCCACCTTCAACCAACAGGTAACACGTCCTCACTAAGTGCCAGGTACTATGCCAGGAACTAGAGATAGGCATATGAACAAATCTAAGTCCCTGCCCTCAAGGAGCTCACATTCTAGTTGTAGAAACAAACAAGTAAACTGTCATAATATGGTGTGGGAACTGTTTGATAGAAGCATGCATGGGATATTCCAGGAGTCTAAACTCATTTTACCTGAGTGGATCGGGAAGATTTCTCCTTCACAAATGGTATTGATTTGACTTGGAAGATGAATAGGAGAGAGAAAAAAGGAATTTATCAGATAGATAAAGTAGGTATGGGGCAGGCAGGAATGTAGGGGAGAGGAGAGAGGGAGGCAGAAGAAGACAGCATGCACTAAAATCCAGAAGCATGAGAATATCTGGGCCACACAGTACTGAGATGTGTTATCCAGGATATGCATGCTGAAACAGACAGGTAGGAGGTATGTGTGGGGACCAGGTTTTCAAGGGCCTTAAATGCCATTTTAAAGAGTTTGGACTTTTTATCCTTAAGGTAATAGCTTTTAAGTAGAGACTTTGGAGACCATAAAGTTAATGGCTCAGGATAGGACAGCACTGAGGTAAGATATGTTGAATGCTGGGCCCAAGGCAGAACCAGTAGGAAGGGAAAAGAGGGAAAGATTAAAAAATTAAACAAAAAGAGACTGATGATCAGTGAGAAAAAGATGGTGGCTATGTCAGATACCGATATGGGAAAAATTGAATGATGGCCTTTATCCTATATAGGAAAATAAATTCCAATTGGATTATAGGCCTAATATGAAATACAAAATATGAAGTTTCTAAAAGGCAGTATTTGGGAGAAGATCTTCATGACTTTAGGATAGGTAGATGTTTCTTTAATAGGACATCAGTATAAGTACAACCATAAAGAAAAAGGTTGATAAATTGGACTATATTAAAACCAGGAAATTCTTTTCCTCAAAAGATGCCAATGAAGAGGGGAAATGGGAGCCACAAAATGAAAAATGCTATTTGCAATACATATAACAAAGGACCTGTATCCAGAGTATAGAAAGAATTTCTACAAATTAGTAAAAAATAGTAATCATAATAATAAAAATTTAAAAAACACAAACAAAAAAACCATTTCCTGCTGTGCTGACAGGAGAATGGCAAAAATTATTTGGATGTTTTTGCAGAAAAGAGGACATGCAAATGAACAATAAAATATGAAGTTTCTCCACCTCATCAGTCATTAGGAAAGTCTAAATTAGAACCACAGTAGGAGACCACTACACACCCACCATGTTGGCTAGAATTAAGAAGATTGATAATACTGAGTGTTACCGGGATATGAAGCCCCTGAGGGGCTGAAGCACTGCCACAGGGGTAGGAGTTGATGCCCCACCCTGGAGAGAGGTCGGCAGTATCTCCATATGCTCTGAGTCAGCAGTCCCACTTAGGCATCTGCCCAACAGCAGTGTGCACCCCCACCCCCAAAAAAGCATGCCTGAGAATGCACAGCACACCTTTATTTGTAAAAGCCAAAGACTGAAAACACCACCCAAACGCCCATCCGTAGTAGAATGAATAAATAAAGGGTTGATATATTCATGCAGTGGCATCTCGCTCGGTGATAAAACTGTACAGAAATTGCTGCACACAGCAACGTGGTTGAATCTCACAAATATGGATGACAGCAGCCGGCACAAAGAAAACATCTGAATGGTTTAAAAATTAAAAATCAGGCAAATCCTATGGTCTAGACACCTAGTAGTTTTCTTTGGTGGGTGTGGTGTCTGGAAAAGGGCATGAAGGGGTGTGTTTCTTCATCTGGGTAGGTGTGTTTACTTTGTGAGATTTCACTAACGTGTATGTTTAAAATTTGTGGCCTTTGAAGGCATGCAATACTTCACTGATAAAGTTTATTAAAAACGTCAAAGGGAATAGAAGTTATGAAGCGTTAGCATCATGTAGCCCTGCACCAGCCGCTGGGAATGCAGGCAGGAGAATGACCTGGTCTGGCCATCAGGAGTGGAAGGGGGTGAGGTGAGTGGTTTAATATGTAATAGGCCATCAGAAGCAATTGGATAGGCATGAACTCAGGATGCATCGGCACACAGAGGAACAACTTACAACTCAACACACTTGCTGGACTATATTAGGTGCTTAATAAAGTTAGTTCCTCCTTCCCCCTTGGCATACTGATAAGTCATCGAGAAAGGCAGAAATAATGTTCAGAGTCCTCTTTTTCAGTGCACAATACATGTTGGGGATAAAGGTGGTAACATTTTTCTGTTTTGGTGTCTAAACAGTGAGCTTCCCTTAGCAATGTGTTAAGTAGAATTCCAACCTCCTCGGCTGAAATGAGATCATCAGTTAATGCTCTCTCCATGTCATATTACAGGGACCTTCTCTTATATATAAAGGCAAGGACTCTAAGCCCCTTCTGTCTCTACCTTGGACCATGCGCGCTATGGACTGAGTGTTTGTGGGCCCTGCCCAAATTCATATGTTGAAATTCTAAGCACAAATGTGATGGTATTAGGAAGTGTGGGGCCTTTGAGAGAAAATTCAGTCCTGAGGATGGAGCCCTTGTGAATGGGGTTGTTGCCTTTCTAAGAAGAGATGGGAGAGCTTGGTGTTTCTCTCCCTGCTGTGAGGACACAGCCAAAAGACAGCCATCTGTAAAGAAAGAAGAAGGCCGACAGCTGAACCTGCCCCTGCTGGCACCCTGGTCTCAGCTGGACGTCCAGCCACCAGAATTGTGAGAGAGAAATGTGTCTTGTTTCAGCCAGCAGTTTATGCCGTTCTGGGTTAGCAGCCGGAACGGACTCAGACCACACAGCCCCACGGAAAGACGACAGAGTGTAAAATGAGGGAATGCCTGCTGGCCCACCAGAATTTAGGCTGTAGGTTGACAAGCAGAAGGCAGGATGTGGGGAGGACATGGATGATGAGAAGAGCGGGCTCACTTTGGGGGACGGTACCCAGGGGGCCACTGCGAGGTTGGAAGGCCCTGGCCAGGTGGCATCTGCTTCACATCCTCTCACGGGTTGCTGCCTCTGGGCCACACGGAACGGGGCCTCCGAGTCCCTGCTCCAGCATGCTCAGGAGGAAAGGGCCCCGAGTTGGCCACAGTCTGGGCTTGCCTGCGGGTGCTTTGAGGTGGCAGACCGGGAGTTACTTTTTAAATCATTGAAAAATTCTTCCCTTTGAAATACGGAGTTTCGGAAGAGAGCAGAGAGTGAACAGTAATGTGGGTATAGAGCATAGACCTAACAGAAATGTGTACCTGTGTGTACCAAAACCACCTGCACCATTCCAGCAGCCTAATGTTTGGGGAAAAGCACGATCCCTGGAGCCAGACTGAGTTACAGTCCACACCATCACCTGCTACTCCCTGTGTGATTGCAGGTCAGTTACTTAACCTGGTAGGTCTCAGTTTTCATAAGATGGGCATCATAGCCGCGGTTGTGAGGATGAAATCAATGAATTTCCGTGAAGCGCTTGCAACAGTGCCTGGCACAGGTAGATAGGACACACATATCAGCTGTGATGGTGTAAAGTGACGTAAAGAAGCGCTAAGGCTTTTGAGAATAGCTGGGGCCAACCTGGAGCGCAGGTGTACTCAAGCCATCAGGGTGAAGAGGGAGGAGGGCTGCAGTGGAGAACCTTTGTGCCCCCGAACCCCCCACCCTGGGCGTCCTTAGCTCTTCCTGCCAGAGGCTTGTTTGTGCTTCTGTTGCAGACATTGTCAGTCTGCTGTGTTCAAGCATCCGTGGCTCCCGTGAGTTTGTAAGCTCTTGGAGGACAGTGATTGTGTTTTTGCAAGCATTGTTTCCCCTACAATGCCGAGTGTGGCACTGGACGTAGAGTAGTGCTAGATGAATGTTGCTCACATTGAATCCTACCAAGCGCAGTGGGTAGAGAACATTACTCAGGGCCTAACACATACCAGCACTGTGCTTTCAAACCAAGGGGATATTTTTACACTTCTACTTTGAAGTCATCACTTCCCCTTTTACAGATGAGGTATCAGAGAAGCAAGGGGCTCAGCTCATTTGCCTGCGATCACACAGTGAGTCACTGGGGTGCCTGGAAGTGTCTCCCTTTCTAGCTATCACCCGTTACCCCCATGGAGCCTGGAACGGGCACAGAGAAAGGAGAGCCATGCTTGGCCAGGGCTGTGCTCCCAAGAAGCTGGCTTCAGGAGCAGGTGCATAGGTGGAACGGGAGGGCTGAGTCTTGATCTCTGCTGAAGCAGAGATGTTGTTTCAACTGCAGTTTTTGAAAAATGCCAGTGTATTCCTCGTGGGATTTGCTGTAATTCGTTTTTGCTCTCATCTTCCACACTATTTATTTACCTAAGCTTTTGTTCGCTTTGAAACTATTTCAGCCACATGTCATTCATTGTGTTAAAACCCTAGGCCCTTCATCCTGCTCAGATTTTTTTTTTTTCTCCCTCTCCAGCTGCTCTGCATATCACTTTTAATTCTCTGCCACTCTGGCCTGGCTCTGGTCTGACTCCTATCCGGTGCTGAGGGTCGCCTTACACTCCCACCCCCACTCTCCCGGGAATGGGGCTGGAGGTGTTGAATCAGGATCCAGCTTCAGGATCTCTTTTTCTTTTTTGTCTCCTTGTTGTCTGAAGCTTGGGGCAGGGGTAGATTAATCAGTCTAGGGGTGGTGGAGCCCAGTGACCCTCCCTGGGGGAAATCCTCGCCCCATAGAAACTTGGCCTGGTTTGGGCTCGCAGAGTGAATTCCAGGCTTTGAAGAATCTGTCAATGTTCAACTAACCCCACAAAACCTCTGGAAGTTTTTGATGGAACCGAAACTCCTACCAAGGGAGGAGGTTCTGAGCTTGGCATCAGAGGTTGGGGAGTGTTCGCCTGCCAAATGAGGTCTTTTTCTCTGAGATTTCAGGCCTTACCCTATAGTCCAAGTGTCCTATAGGCTGTCTGAGCAAGTCCTATGTCCCTCCTGGTATTTTCCTGCAGCATCACACTGGTCTGCTCTATGTCTCTGAGGGGATTATCAGGGCTGTTGGTTCCTCTCTTCACCTTAAAGGAGCCATCGGAGAATTTTATAAATGAGACCCTTTGTCCAGGGGCAAGAAGGTTGCTGAAGGAAATGTACTGTTGCTTTCTCCAGGAAGAAATGGGACACTAACATTTATTTGGCAGTTCCTATATCCCAGGCACAAAGCCACTTGCCCTCTACATAGGGTGACCAACCATTCCAGTTTGCTCGGGACTGTGGGGAGGTGTCCTGGGACCCTGGACATACAGTGCTAAAGCCAGGAAGAGTAACTCCATAAAGCACACGCCATTCTTCCCACCTTACAGCTGAGGAAACTGAGTCTCGAAGTTAGCTGAGATAAGTTAGCTTGTCGAAGGTTGCTGAGCACACTTGTGAACTCGGAATCAAATGTAGATCCATCTGATTCAGACCCAGAGCTTTACACCAACCAAGGTCTTCAGAATACAAGACTCTTGTCACCTCAGGCAGTGTGGCCCAGCGACCTTTCTGTCTTGTGTTTTTGTTTTGTCTCAAGGTCTACCGGAAACTCCTTTCCCTCCCTCTCTCCTCCCCATGCTGACTGACATGACTCCTGCCTCACCTCCTTCAGTGGGTCTTCCCTGACTGCCCGAGCTAGGTCAGGGGCCAGGGCTCCATACTTCCGTCAGACTTACTCAGGTCTGAGTCACAAATTGTTCCATACTGTTTTCTCAGTGTTTGCCTATGTATCTCTCCCCACCTACTAGGCTGGGACCATGTAGAATAAAAGGAAACATCTTCCATCTGTAGATCTCTAACCCCTAACACAGTGCCTGGCTCATAATTGGGAGTCAGCATATAGCTGCTGAATTAGTTTGTAAGATATTAGAAGGAAGCTGTGTGATTTAGAATCAGTTTCAGATCTATTTAAGGATTTATTTCATAAGATACATTTCTTGTACTTGTGCCAGTCCTCTTTCTTTTGATTTCTTTATTTTAGAAAGAAAGTAATTTTCGTGTGTTAACTTGGCCATTTGCGTTGGATTTCAGCCTGACCCTTTACCCTGTCTAATGCCTGCAAGTGAAAAATTGTCTTTTATGAGGTCATAGATGAGAATGTCCAAGTAGTCTGGAGGCTGTATTGAGGTTAAGAAGAAAGGAATTTCTGAAACCAAATTTTTGCTTTGTCTTTCCCGTGGATTTCGCTAGCATTCTCTAAGGCTCAGATTTCCAAGCTATTACATATTAGTCTACCTTCGAGATTTGATCTTTCTGGCTAGAAGGGAGGGACAGAGGAGTGAGACCCAGTTCTCTGAAGGTTGGTTCTTTGTTCTTTGGCCCTCCCAGGGCTCTTGTATTTCTGATTGGTGCCAGTCATGGAAGAGTGTAGCATTTAGAAAGAAGTGAGAAATGCCACTGCCAAGTTGAATTGCAGTATGAGGAGTGCTACATGTTGTTGTGGCTTTTAGAGATAAAGACAGCTTTTGGTTTATTCTCAACAGTGTTTAAAATGTTAGCCTGGATTGTTGCTGCTATCTGGTACCTCATCTTCCTTATTCCCCGGGGCCCTGCATTATCCTGTCACCGGTTGTGTACTCAAGGACAGAAAAAAAAAAGAAAAAAAAATGTTCCAGTCAATCCAAGTAAACCCAAATAACTCAGGCAGAGCACGCACCATGCCGAACTTGAGTGTCTGCTCTCTCCTGCCAAGCCGTGCTCTTAACACCCCAGACCGAGAGTTGTCAGTAGTCACAACAATAGCAAAAATATATTGAGTAAACTATGTTCCAGGCCCTGTTCTTCTCACTTCATCTGCACAATAGCCTTATGAGTTACACATTATCATCATTCCAATTTTATCAATGAGGAAACTGAGGCACAGGAAGGGGAGGTGATCTTTAAATCAGGTAGTCCAGTTCTAGAGTTCTTGTTCTTAACCGTTACACCCTAACTAGTTCAAATATCCAGTGAAGGGGCGCCTGGGTGGCTCAGATGGTTGGGCATCTGCCTTCAGCTCAGGTCATGATCTCAGGGTCCTGGGATCGAGTCCCGCATCGGGCTCCTTGCTCAGCGGGGAGCCTGCCTCTCCCTCTGTCTGCTGCTCCCCTGCTTGTACTCTCTCTCTCTCTCTGGCAAATAAATAAATAAATAAAATCTTAAAAAAAAAAAACAAAAACAAATATCCAGTGAAAGTCTGTCCACATCTCATTTAGACGGAGACCTTCGCTGTTCTCCTTCTGGCTCTGTGGAGGGTGCGGTGTGGGGATGGGAGATGGTGGCCGTGTCAAGGTGTGTAAAATTTCTTTGTAGACTTATCATGTAGGGGTTTTTGTTGTTGTTGTTGTTTTTAAAGATAAGTCTACTTCAGGATTTAGACTGGGTGAATTCTAAACCGCATTTAAAAGCCAAAGTGGTATTTCATCAAACACTAGGCTCACAGAAATCTTTTCAGCTGTTTCACTCCCCTTCTTGTGTTGGGCTTGAGATGAACCCTGTGGGCTTGCTGTGGTGGCATTATAACAATAAATCCTGAAAGGGATCTGAGTTCAGCTATGCTGAGTGTAAATCCTTAGCATTCTTGCACACAGTTGAAAAGAAAGGAACCATTTCTGTAGGCTCTTTAGGATTTAGAGTTCAGTAGACCTGCTTGTGACACCCTCTTCCCCCACTCTCCTTCTGAGGGACCTTGGACAAGTTACTTGAAACTTTGCTCTCATTTTCCCTGTTAGTAAAACAGTGTGGTAATAACTACCTCTCTGGATTGTTAGAAGAGTTAATACAGTAGTTTTGCAAAGTGTCAGGCACAAAGCCATCTTGCCATCTTGCAGTAAGCATAAGGATCCTAGGACCTTTCCTCTACCAGTGATTTAACTCTTCTAAACAAGATGTGTTGTGAGGCTCCAGTGATAATTTTACTATTACCCATGAATTGTCACTCAAACCTCTTCAGCACTTTTCACCGTTAGTCATATTAAGACACATAGCATTTTTCCATGATTACATCTGCCACTTTTTTCTAGAAAATGCTTTGGGCTTTACTAATACCTGCCTTCCGCCGCATCCATCCATTCATGTATTAAACAACAACAGTGGGGCACCTGGGTGGCTCAGTCGGTTAAGTGTCTGCCTTCGGCTCAGGTCATGATCCCAGGGTCCTGGGATCGAGTCCCTGTGTTGGGCTCCATGCTCAGCAGGGAGCCTGCTTCTCCCTCTCCCTCTGCTGCTCCCCCTGCTTGTGCTCTCTCTCTCTCTTTCTCTCTGACAAATAAATAAAATATTTTTTAAAAAGCTCAAACAACAACAATAACACCAGCAGCAAAATTTAGTGAGCCGCTGCCCTGGCCTCAGTCTGCTCATCGTCTAGTAGAGGGAGACAGCTGTGCACACAAAGAAATCACAGATACACTGATAGACTCTGGACAGTGTCAGGGAGTGGGGTGTAAGGAGAGAGGTTCTGTTGGTTCTCCTTGGCCGGAGTACCTAGAGGGATGGGGAAAGATGTGGTCAGGGAAGACTTCTGATGAAAGAGTTGAGTCTTCAAAACATAGTCTGTGTTTGTCAGGGTGATTGTCAGGGGAGGGAGTCTATTGTAGAAAGAATATTCTAAGCAGAAGGAACAGCATGAGCAAATGATCAGTGGTATGGATGAGCAAGACACAGTCAGGACTAAGTAGAAAGACTGTACAATTGTGCCAAGCACTTCCATAGGTCCTCGATTTAAGGATTCTCATTTATTGAGTACTGTTATGTTCCATATGCATCTCACTTAATTCCCACAGCAATCTTGTTAGGTAAGTGTTGTTATTCCAGAATCTTCAGATACCGAAATTGAGGTTCTTAGAGATCAAGGCATTTGCCCAAGGGCATGTAAGTGAGAGTCAAGCCTCTCAGTCTGAGGACAACAATAACTACAGTAATAAAAACAATAAGCTGTTCATATAGTGCGGGGCATGCTCTGACCTGCACTGTATGTATCCACTGGTCACATGTGGCTATTTAAACAAAGTTGAACAAGATAGAAGCGTCAGTCCCTCACTTGCACGGTCCACATTTCAGATGCTCAGTTGCTAGGTGGGCCTGGTGACTACTATATTGGACTGTGCAGATCTAGAACATTGCCGTCATCTCAGAGCATTCTCTCTATTGGACAACACTTTACATATATTCACACATCTAGTCCTTGTAACAGTCCTAGAGGAAGATACCATTATTCAAATTGTACAGATGTGGATACTGAAACATAAAGATAAGAAACGTGAGTAAGGTCCCACGACGAATGAGTCCATGTCTTTAAGCGCAGCACTATAATGTCAACCCCATGTGTTCTAGTCTGTATAGCATGAAAGAGTATTAGAAGAGTAGAGTTCAGTGTTTTCTTGTATATAGACTAGCGTTTTGTCCTCTGTAGAGTAAATGTCTTCGATACGATTCTTACCCTTCCAAGAGCTGACTGTTGTTGGTTCAGGCCTTATAAACGTGAGGCTGGTGGTCTCCAAAGAGCCTCCTCCCCAGAGACCCTATCAACCTCTTAGTAGAACAACTCATTGGATAGAATTATCAATCTGTTCATCCCCCCAAATGGCCAAATCTGTATCTAAAGATGATATAGTCTTAGGTAGTGTTCAAAACCCTCGTTCTTTTTCTCTTCAGAAAAGGTGTCTGAGGCTGTTATTTCAAGAGAATTTTTTTCAGGATGCCAACACATCTGTAGCAGCCCTTTTTATTTTCAAACACAGGGAAAAACAAAAACAAAACAAAACTATAGGCCGGGAGGCTGAAAATCCTAGTTTGAGCCCTACCTCTCCCTCTAAGTAGCTAAATAAACTTGATTGAGTTACTTCACATTTCTGAAACTCAGTTTCTTCCACTCCGACCTGGAGAGAAAATAACACATTTCTCAGGATTTTCTAAAAGCTAAATGAAGGGTACAGTGTTTGAGGATGCTTTGCAAGTTATAAAGTACTTTATATAGCTATAAAGTATGAGATAATTATAACACAAATCCTAGAACTTGAGATGATTTTTTTCCATATAATCCTTTAAAGTTTACAAAGCAGTGTGGCTTGATAAATTATAGGATGACTTACTCTTAATCATAACATTTGCAAAGTTTCTATTTTCTTTTACATAAATGTAGTAGATATTGAAAAAAAGGATAGAAGGAAAAATGGATGGTTGGTAGATAGGGGAGAGGGAAGGAGACAACACATAAGGGTAAATGGGAGAGTTGTACGTGAAGTTTTAATTTTTTCTTTTTAATTTTGTTTTAAAACCTATTCCTTGGTACGAACTGTGTTCTGTGTATGTGGAGGGGTAGGAATCATTAAATAAGAAGGCTTGCATTGATTGATTGACTCCGTAAGCTTATTTTCCTGATTTTTTTTTCATTCAACAAAAATTTATTGAGCGACTACCATCAGCTGAGCATTGTGCAAGTTTCAGGAAAAATAAGATTGAATGTCTCACTTTTTTTTTTTTTGGTACTTATTTCTTCAGCTGTTAATTTTGCCCTTTAAGCTTTCTGCAGAATGCCGAATAAACTGACACTTTACAGCCCTATGAAGGGCCCCAGCAGTCTGGAGGGCTGTGCTTGACAAAATCTCGTCTTGTGAATTGTTTCCTGATGTGCACGTGCAGCCTGTGAGTCCTCTCTGAATTGTGCAGTGTATTCATTCAGAAAGGAGAAAGCTCCTCCTGCCCCTTGTTGCTTTGGGCCTCTTTTCTCAGGGAAGGCCCCTCCAAGCTCTATGTGGCCAAAGGAAAAACGAGATACATCAGCTCTCCGCTCACAGTGGGCATCAGCTATGGACTGCTATGGATTGGGGTGGACATGAAGCGGGGCTAGAGAGCCTCTCCTGAGGGAAATCTGGACATGACCTGCCTCTCGCCCGTGTTAGATGAGCCTGACCTGAGGTGATTGACATCTCAGAGCTCGAGAATGTAGGACTTAGGGAGGCATTTTTCTGCCTTCCTGTTTCTAGGAAAGCAGACACTTTACTGGGTTTTTTTAAGAAACACCAATACACAATATTTGAAGCACAATACACAAGTGTATTGTGTACTGAGAGTATCTGAGAAAGGATCTCCATTTGTGACCCATGTCTTCACATACATTGTGGATGTGGAGGAGCGGTTCAAACTTTGATGTAGTATGGCAGAATTGGGGCTAAAACTCAGATTTTCTGACTCTGAACCCATGGCTCTTACCAAGGTTCTGTGGTGTGCTGATACTTAAATATGTATTTCCCTTACATAAGACAATATAACATCAAAAACTGAAGGAGTGTAGAAGGAGCATGGGCTTTGGAATCGGACAGGACAAGGTCCAATCCTGACACTCCTTCTTCTATCTGCATCATGTTCCTTGGACATGTCACTTGAATACTCTGATCCTTTCCTTCTGCATCTGTTAAGGAGGGGGAAGAATATGGACGTTGTGGAAATTAAATGAGATAATATTTAAAGAGCTTAGCACAGTACTCAGCCTGTCTTAGATGTCTGGTACAGTTGCTAGAAAGGAAGAAAGAATACAACTGTCTCTTGAGAAATAATTCAGTTGATGTTGATGCTGATGATGGTGCTAGTGGTGAGGGTCATTCTGGTAGTGGTGATGGAGATATAGCTACCATTAATCAAACTTTTATTTTTGAAATCTTAGTATCCAAGCAACCCTATGATACTGCTGTTGTCTTCGTTTTATAGCTGGTCTTCCTGTCTCCAAATTCCACTCTTCTCCCATTACAATGCCCTATTCCTCAGATTCCAAGCCTAGATATATCAACAATGAGTCTACTGGAGAAGAAACAAGGAAACGCTACAGACTTATTTTTTTCTCACTTTCCCATTTGAAACCCTGTGAGATAGGCTTTGCCTGTGCTTTATATATGTGGAGTCTGTAAATATGGGTCATCATCAGAAATTCCCTGAACTTATTTATAACACTGTGGGCCAGCAGTGGCTGAACCCTCTTCTGTCAGGGATCTCAGGATCAGTATCTTTAAGACCCTAGTATTTTGAGATCTACAGCTAAGTAAATATCAGCCACATGGTTATTGGGTTTTTACCTTGGAGAACAACCTAAGAACCAACAGTTTGAAATCAGGCTACCTGGATATGAATCCAAGCCCTGCTTCTTGTGAGCTGTGTGAATGTGGTTAAGTTACCCCTCATTTGTAAGCTTCAGTTTCCTCTTCTCTGAAATGAGGATGATAACAGTATCAGTCACATTCAGTGGTTTTAAGAATAAAATGAGACAGGTATGGAGAGAGCATGTGCAAAACCAACTCAGTTAATACTAGCTCATGTCTAGGGTTTCTTCCTATGAAAGCCTTTGTGCCCTGGATGGGGAGCTGTATCACTCAGGGCCCACTTAGAAAAATCTAAACTGCCCTAAGTATTTAAAAAACAGGGAATTTAGTACAGAAAATTGGTGACCCAAATAATGAAGGCGCCAAGATGGGATATATCCCTGTGAAGCAAGCCAGCAATCAGCAAAATGGAAGCTGTTTCTACCCCTAGGCAGGAGAGATAAAGGAAGGAGGGGGTTACCAGAGTCCAAGGGTGTCAGCAGATGTCAGAGCCATGCAGCCCTGTCAGCAGAGCTGAAGTCAAACAGGAGAAGGAGACACACTCTGCTTCTCTACTTTCTGCAGCCTTCAGATCTCCTGGCCGATGTTGAACTGCAGTCTGCAGGAACCCACAGTACTGAGCAGAGCAGGGGACTTGATAAAAGCCAATAGGCCCAGGACTCTTACAGGCTCAGTCTCAGACCTCAATCACTCAGTTGCTGGGACCTCACTGCGGTGATAATCACCATAGAAAGTTTGAAAGAGTCTTCCCCCCGCTGCTGAACAATGGCCCAGGTTTTCAAGTTGCTGTGCTTAGGGAGGTAGAATTTGGAAAAAGCCTTGGAAAAACCTAGAAAGTTGTTGGAATGTAAGAGCCTCTCCTTGGCCCTCAAGATCCTGATTTCTGGAAAGGCCTGCTTGCTGAGCAGCCAATGCTGTCAATATCTGGGGATTTATGTTCTGAGGAGGCACTCCTACCCTGCCTTTCCCCTGGCCAATTCCTGCAGAACACAGCATTGACCCACCTCCTGGGGAAACCTCCCTGAACCCCTACCGATTGAGCTCAGCTGCTCCTGTGGTCCCCATGCTTCCATCCTATCCTGACCCCATTCAGAGAAGTGCTCCTTTAGGGTTCTCTTTCCCTCCTACCAGACTGGGAGCACCCCAAGGACAGGGAGTCATCTTCCTTATCCTTGCATCCCCCTGCATTGGTACTTTTGCCTCCTGCTCTGCACTAGCATCTGTGTAGGGGCTGGGCTTCTAAGCATGTGGATAAGAAAGTGTCAGCTTCCAGAAGCTTTTATTATAGAAGAAGAGGCAGGCAGTGTAGGGTTTTTAAAACCACCAGTGTCTAATACCTATTCTTCTGAAGCTGTTTCAAAAAATAGAAAGGGTAGGAAAACTTCTAAATTCGTTCCATGAGGCCAGCATTAACTTGATCCCACAATGAGACAAAGATCCCACCAAGAAGGAGAATTATAGATCAATATCCCTGAAGAACATAGATGCCAAAATTCTCACCAAGATACTAGCCAATAGGATCCAACAGTGCATTAAAAGGATTCTTCACCGGGCGCCTGGGTGGCTCAGTTGGTTGGGCGACTGCCTTCGGCTCAGGTCATGATCCTGGAGTCCCTGGATCGAGTCCCGCATCGGGCTCCCTGCTCGGCAGGGAGTCTGCTTCTCCCTCTGACCCTCCCCCCTCTCATGTGCTCTCTCTCATTCTCTCTCTCTCAAATAAATAAAATCTTTAAAAAAAAAAAAAAAAAGGATTCTTCACCACAACCAAATGGGATTTATTCCTGGACTTCAAGGGTGGTTCAACATTCACAGATCAATCAACGTGATACATCACATTGATAAAAGAAAGGACAAGAACCATATGGTCCTCTCAATTGATGTAGAAAAAGCATTTGACAAAATACATCATCCTTTCTTGATTGAAACTCTCCACAATGTAGGGATAGAGGGAACATACTTCAATATCATAAAATCCATCTATGAAAAGCCCACAGCGAGTATCATTCTCAATGGGGAAAAACTGAGAGCTTTCCCCTAAGGTCAGGAACACAACAGGGATGCCCACTCTCACCACTGCTGTTCAACATAGTACTAGAAGTCCTAGCCTGAGCAATCAGACAACAAAAAGAAATAAAGGCATTCAAATTGGCAAAGAAGAAGTCAAACTCTTACTCTTTGCAGATGACATGATACTCTGTGTGGAAAACCCAAAAGACTCCACCCCCAAATTGCTAGAACTCATACAAGAATTCAGTAATGAGACAGGATATAAAATCAATGCAAAGAAATTAGTAGCATTTCTATACACTAACAATGAGACAGAAGAAAGAGAAATTAAGGAATCAATCCCATTAACAATTGTATCAAAAGCCATTAAGATACCTAGGAATAAACCTAACCAAAGAGGCAAAGGATCTGTACTCTAAAAACTATAGAACACTTATGAAAGAAATCATGGAAGACACAAAGAAATGGAAAAACATTCCATGCTTGTGAATTGGAAGAATAAATATTATTAAAATGTCTATGCTACCCAGAGCAATGTACACATTCAGTGCAATCCCTATCAAAATATCATCGACACTTTTCACAGAGCTGGAACAAATAATCTTAAAATTTGTATGGAATCAGAAAAGACCCCGAATAGCCAGAGGAATGTTGAAAAAGAAAACCAAAGCTGGTGGCATCACAATGCAAGACTTCAAGCTCTGTTACAAAGCTATAATCATCAAGACAGTATGGTATTGGCACAAAAACAGACACATAGATCAATGGAACAGAATAGAGAACCCAGAAATGGACCCTCAACTCTATGGTCAACCAGTCTTTGACAAAGCAGGAAAGAACATCCAATGGACAGTCTCTTCAATAAATGGTGCATCCAATAAAATTGGACAACCACATCTAGATGAATGAAATTTGACCATTTTCTTACACCATACACAAAGATAAACTCACAATGGATGAAAGACCTATTGAGACAGGAATCCATCAAAATCCTAGAGGAGAACACAGGCAGCAACCTCTCTGACCTCGGCCGCAGCAACTTCTTGATAGACACGTCTCCAAAGGCAAGGGAAACAAAAGCAAAAATAAACTACTGGGACTTCACCAAGATTAAAAAA
Source organism: Leptonychotes weddellii (assembly GCF_054177405.1). Lineage (NCBI taxonomy): Eukaryota > Metazoa > Chordata > Mammalia > Carnivora > Phocidae > Leptonychotes > Leptonychotes weddellii. Next base: position 44,177,986 of record NC_138372.1, read on the forward strand.
CCTTCTGCACAGCAAAGGAAACAGTCAAAAAAACTAAAAGGCAACCTATAGAATGGGAGAAGATATTTGCAAATGACATATCAGATAAAGGGCTAGTATCCATGATCTAAAGAACTTAATCAAACTCAACACCCAAAAAACAAGTTATCCATCAAGAAATGGGCAGAAGACATGAACAGACATTTCTCCATAGGAGACATCCAGATGGCCAACAGACACATGAAAAAATGCTCAACACCACTCGGCATCAGGGAAATACAGATCAAAACCACAATGAGAGGGCGCCTGGGTGGCTCAGTTGGTTAAGCGACTGCCTTCGGCTCAGGTCATGATCCCGGAGTCCGTGGATCGAGTCCCGCATCGGGCTCCCTGCTCGGCAGGGAGTCTGCTTCTCCCTCTGACCCTCTCCCCTCTCATGTGCTCTCTCTCTCATTCTCTCTCTCAAATAAATAAATAAAAAATCTTTAAAAAAAAAA